>NC_069499.1:66519108-66604108 GCF_027579735.1 Bombina bombina
GTGAGAGAGTGAGTCTGTGTGTGTGTGTGTGTGTATGTGTGAGAGAGTGAGTCTCTGTGTGTGTTGTGTGTGTGTGTGAGAGAGAGAGTGAGTCTGTGTGTGTGTGTGTATGTGTGAGAGAGTGAGTCTGTGTGTGTGTGTATGTGTGAGAGAGTGAGTCTGTGTGTATGTGTGAGAGAGTGAGTCTGTGTGTGTGTGTATGTGTGAGAGAGTGAGTCTGTGTGTGTGTGCGTGTGTATGTGTGAGAGAGTGAGTCTGTGTGTGTGTATGTGTGAGAGAGTGAGTCTGTGTGTGTGTGTGTGTGTATGTGGGAGAGAGTGAGTCTGTGTGTGTGTGTGTATGTGTGTATGTGTGAGAGAGTGAGTCTGTGTGTGTGTGTGTATGTGTGAGAGAGTGAGTCTGTGTGTGTGTGTGTGTATGTGTGAGAGAGTGAGTCTGTGTGTGTGTGTGTGTGTATGTGTGAGAGAGTGAGTCTGTGTGTGTGTGTGAGAGAGAGAGTGAGTCTGTGTGTGTGTGTGTGTGTGTATGTGTGAGAGAGTGAGTCTGTGTGCGTGTGTGTGTATGTGTGAGAGAGTGAGTCTGTGTGTGTGTGTATGTGTGAGAGAGTGAGTCTGTATGTGTGAGATAGTGAGTCTGTGTGTGTGTATGTGTGAGAGAGTGAGTCTGTGTGTGTGTGTATGTGTGAGAGAGTGACTCTGTGTGTGTGTGTGTGTGTGTGTGTGAGTGAGAGAGAGAGATAGTGAGTATGTGTGTGTGTGTGTGTGTGTGTATGTGTGAGAGAGTGAGTCTGTGTGTGTGTATGTGTGAGAGAGTGAGTCTGTGTGTGTGTGTGTACGTGTGAGAGAGTGAGTCTGTGTGTGTGTGTATGTGTGAGAGAGTGAGTCTGTGTGTATGTGTGAGAGAGTGAATCTGTGTGTGTGTGTATGTGTGAGAGAGTGAGTCTGTGTGTGTGTGTGTATGTGTGAGAGAGTGAGTCTGTGTGTGTGTGTGTGTGTATGTGTGAGAGAGTGAGTCTGTGTGTGTGTGTGTGTGTATGTGTGAGAGAGTGAGTCTGTGTGTGTGTGTGTATGTGTGAGAGAGTGAGTCTGTGTGTGTGTGTGTGTGTGTGTATGTGTGAGAGAGTGAGTCTGTGTGTGTGTGTATGTGTGAGAGAGTGAGTCTGTGTGTGTGTGTGAGAGAGAGTGAGTCTGTGTGTGTGTGTGTATGTGTGAGAGAGTGAGTCTGTGTGTGTGTGTGTGTGTATGTGTGAGAGAGTGAGTCTGTGTGTGTGTGTGTATGTGTGAGAGAGTGAGTCTGTGTGTGTGTATGTGTGAGAGAGTGAGTCTGTGTGTGTGTGTGTATGTGTGAGAGAGTGAGTCTGTGTGTGTGTGTATGTGTGAGAGAGTGAGTCTGTGTGTGTGTGTGTGTATGTGTGAGAGAGTGAGTCTGTGTGTCTGTGTGTGAGAGAGTGAGTCTGTGTGTGTGTGTGTGTATGTGTGAGAGAGTGAGTGTGTGTGTGTGTGTGTGTGTGAGAGAGAGAGATAGTGAGTATGTGTGTATGTGTGAGAAAGTGAGTCTGTGTGTGTATGTGTGAGAGAGTGAGTCTGTGTGTGTGTGTGTGTGTATGTGTGAGAGAGTGAGTGTGTGTGTGTGTGTATGTGTGAGTGAGAGAGTGAGTCTGTGTGTGTATGTGTGAGAGAGTGAGTCTGTGTGTGTGTATGTGTCAGAGAAGCAGTGAAGTACAGTAAATTGCCTCTTGGCCTTCAAACGCTGATTTCAGACCTTTATAACATTTCACAGGCGATCTTGATCGCAATACAGATCCCTTTACAACATAGCGCTATTGTCACAATGCTTTTAACATCGGCCCTAGGGAGGATTAGCAGGAAGTTCAAAACCAACACTGAAGTTTTATTTTTCACTATTCATTTTAAACAGCTTTTTTTTACATGTTTTTCAGGCAAAACAATATTTTTTACAAGTATATCGTGTGTCAATGATGCATGACAAGGCCTTTATCAAATACAGTGCCCCTTTATTACGTGATACCTCCAATATAGCAAAACTATCCACTAGATTTGGAGTTTTGTCGGTAACGACCCGAAAAACTAACGCCGACTTTTTTCTGGCCGCACCATAAAAATAACTCTGGTATTGAGAGTCCACATAAAGGCTGCGTTAGGCTCCAAAAAAGGAGCGTAGAGCATTTTTAACGCAGCTTCAACTCTCAATACCAGAGTTGCTTACGCAAGCGGCCAGCCTCAAAAACGTGCTCGTGCACGATTCCCCCATAGGAAACAATGGGGCTGTTTGAGCTGAAAAAAAACCTAACACCTGCAAAAAAGCTGCGTTCAGCTCTTAACGCAGCCCCATTGTTTGCTATGGGGAAACACTTCCTACGTCTGCACCTAACACCCTAACATGTACCCCGAGTCTAAACACCCCTAACCTTACACTTATTAACCCCTAATCTGCCGCCCCCGCTATCGCTGACACCTGCATTTTATTTTTAACCCCTAATCTGCCGCTCCGTAAACCGCCGCTACTTACATTATCCCTATGTACCGCTAATCTGCTGCCCCTAACACCGCCGACCCCTATATTATATTTATTAACCCCTAATCTGCCCCCCACAACGTCGCAGCCAGCTACCTACAATAATTAACCCCTAATCTGCCGACCGCAAAGCGCCGCCACCTACGTTATCCTTATGTACCCCTAATCTGCTGCCCCTAACACCGCCGACCCCTGTATTATATTTATTAACCCCTAATCTGCCCCCCACAACGTCGCCTCCACCTGCCTACACTTATTAACCCCTAATCTACCGACCGGAGCTCACCGCTATTCTAATAAATGTATTAACCCCTAAAGCTAAGTCTAACCCTAACACTAACACCCCCCTAAGTTAAATATAATTTACATCTAACGAAATTAATTAACTCTTATTAAATAAATTATTCCTATTTAAAGATAAATACTTACATGTAAAATAAACCCTAATATAGCTACAATATAAATTATAATTATATTGTAGCTATTTTAGGATTAATATTTATTTTACAGGCAACTTTGTAATTATTTTAAACAGGTACAATAGCTATTAAATAGTTAATAACTATTTAATAGCTAAAATAATTACAAAATTACCTGTAAAATAAATACTAACCTAAGTTACAATTAAACCTAACACTACACTATCAATAAATTAATTAAATAAACTACCTACAATTACCTACAATTAACCTAACACTACACTATCAATAAATTAATTAAATACAATTCCTACAAATAAATACAATTAAATAAACTAGCTAAAGTACAAAAAATAAAAAAGAACTAAGTTACAAAAAATAAAAAAATATTTACAAACATAAGAAAAATATTACAACAATTTTAAACTAATTACACCTACTCTAAGCCCCCTAATAAAACAACAAAGCCCCCCAAAATAAAAAATGCCCTACCCTATTCTAAATTACTAAAGTTAAAAGCTCTTTTACCTTACCAGCCCTGAACAGGGCCCTTTGCGGGGCATGCCCCAAGAAGTTCAGCTCTTTTGCCTGTAAAAAAAACATACAATACCCCCCCCCAACATTACAACCCACCACCCACATACCCCTAATCTAACCCAAACCCCCCTTAAATAAACCTAACACTAAGCCCCTGAAGATCTTCCTACCTTGTCTTCACCTCACCGGGTATCACCGATCGGTCCTGGCTCCGATATCTTCATCCAACCCAAGCGGGGGCTAGACATCCACTGAAGAAGTCCAGAAGAGGGTCCAAAGTCTTCATCCTATCCGGGAAGAAGAGGCGATCCGGACCGGCAACCATCTTGATCCAAGCGGCATCTTCTATCTTCATCCGATGACGACCGGCTCCATCCTGAAGACCTCCACCGCGGACCCATCTTCTTCCGGCGACGTCCAACTGAAGAATGACGGTTCCTTTAAGGGACGTCATCCAAGATGGCGTCCCTCGAATTCCGATTGGCTGATAGGATTCTATCAGCCAATCGGAATTAAGCCAATCAGATTGAGCTCGCATTCTATTGGCTGTTCCGATCAGCCAATAGAATGCAAGCTCAATCTGATTGGCCAATCGGAATTCGAGGGACGCCATCTTGGATGACGTCCCTTAAAGGAACCGTCATTCTTCAGTTGGACGTCGCCGGAAGAAGATGGGTCCGCGGTGGAGGTCTTCAGGATGGAGCCGGTCGTCATCGGATGAAGATAGAAGATGCCGCTTGGATCAAGATGGTTGCCGGTCCGGATCCGGCCCGGATAGGATGAAGACTTTGGACCCTCTTCTGGACTTCTTCAGTGGATGTCTAGCCCCCGCTTGGGTTGGATGAAGATATCGGAGCCAGGACCGATCGGTGATACCCGGTGAGGTGAAGACAAGGTAGGAAGATCTTCAGGGGCTTAGTGTTAGGTTTATTTAAGGGGGGTTTGGGTTAGATTAGGGGTATGTGGGTGGTGGGTTGTAATGTTGGGGGGGGGTATTGTATGTTTTTTTTACAGGCAAAAGAGCTGAACTTCTTGGGGCATGCCCCGCAAAGGGCCCTGTTCAGGGCTGGTAAGGTAAAAGAGCTTTTAACTTTAGTAATTTAGAATAGGGTAGGGCATTTTTTATTTTGGGGGGCTTTGATGTTTTATTAGGGGGCTTAGAGTAGGTGTAATTAGTTTAAAATTGTTGTAATATTTTTCTTATGTTTGTAAATATTTTTTTATTTTTTGTAACTTAGTTCTTTTTTATTTTTTGTACTTTAGCTAGTTTATTTAATTGTATTTATTTGTAGGAATTGTATTTAATTAATTTATTGATAGTGTAGTGTTAGGTTAATTGTAGGTAATTGTAGGTAGTTTATTTAATTAATTTATTGATAGTGTAGTGTTAGGTTTAATTGTAACTTAGGTTAGTATTTATTTTACAGGTAATTTTGTAATTATTTTAACTATTTTAGCTATTAAATAGTTATTAACTATTTAATAGCTATTGTACCTGTTTAAAATAATTACAAAGTTGCCTGTAAAATAAATATTAATCCTAAAATAGCTACAATATAATTATAATTTATATTGTAGCTATATTAGGATTTATTTTACAGGTAAGTATTTATCTTTAAATCGGAATAATTTATTTAATAAGAGTTAATTAATTTCGTTAGATGTAAATTATATTTAACTTAGGGGGGTGTTAGGGTTAGACTTAGCTTTAGGGGTTAATACATTTATTAGAATAGCGGTGAGCTCCGGTCGGTAGATTAGGGGTTAATAAGTGTAGGCAGGTGGAGGTGACGTTGTGGGGGGCAGATTAGGGGTTAATAAATATAATATAGGGGTCGGCGGTGTTAGGGGCAGCAGATTAGGGGTACATAAGGATAACTTTGTTGGCGGCGCTTTGCGGTCGGCAGATTAGGGGTTAATAAGTGTAGGCAGATGGAGGCGACATTGAGGGGGGCAGATTAGGGGTTAATAAATATAATACAGGGGTCGGCGGTGTTAGGGGGAGCAGATTAGGGGTACATAAGGATAACGTAGGTGGCGGTCGGCAGATTAGGGGTTAAAAAAATTATTTGAGTGTCGGCGATGTGGGGGGACCTCGGTTTAGGGGTACATAGGTAGTTTATGGGTGTTAGTGTACTTTAGAGTACAGTAGTTAAGAGCTTTAGAAACCGGCGTTAGCCCAGAAAGCTCTTAACTACTGACTTTTTTCCTGCGGCTGGAGTTTTGTCGTTAGATGTCTAACACTCACTTCAGAAACGACTCTAAATACCGGAGTTATAAAAATCCCATTGAAAAGATAGGATACGCAATTTACGTAAGGGGATCTGCGGTATGGAAAAGTCGCGGCTGAAAAGTGAGCGTTAGACCCTATTTTGAGTGACTCCAAATACCGGCGGTAGCCTAAAACCAGCGTTAGGAGCCTCTAACGCTGGTTTTCACGGCTACCGCCAAACTCCAAATCTAGGTCTATATGTGGAAATATAACTAAAGGCAACCCTGAGGTAGGCCTCTGTTCATATTCATCAGAAATTCAGTGCAAAAACATTGTAAGCAGAGGGCGAATTTTAACGTTGCTTTTTAAGCCATTTTAATCCTTTAAAGGGTAATTATGGCAAAACAATTCTAATTTGTTAGAGAATGTTATTTTAGCAATCCTACAAATCTATGTGTTTAATCCCCCAAAGGGGTTAAACATGGAGTTAAAAGTAGCGCCCCAGAGCTGTAGAACTGCTGGTCCTGTGCTGACCCAATCAACAGTGGAAGTCACTCAGCTGGGTCTCGCTGATTGCAGCAGTTTCCACTCGGGACCAGCAGTGCTCTGCGCAGCTTTCTTTGTCAGCCAAAGGGTTAAAGTAGAATAATTCATAAAGTTACAAGAATTGCAGTTTAAGGCAAAGTTTGATGGCAGTGTGTGCATCTACATAAAATAATACAGATTGCTTTCATTTTAGTTAGTCCGTTTCATATTAAAGGGACATACAGGAGCAAGAACAATACATAATTGTATTATTGTGATTAACCCTTTTACAAAGCTCTAATCTTCCTACAATACCTCAATTCATAGGGAAGCCCTTGTTATCCAGCAGCTTAACATTTCTCTGTGTTGATCCTCAGTTCTGCACAGCAAACCAAGGGCTGCATTTGGGTGCTCATATGAATTCTTAATGGAACAGCTACAGCTATCAAACGCTTTACTTTTTCCTCTGCCAGTATTTAGATGCAACATCTCACTTATGCTCTGATTAAAACTAAATCAAAGCTGAATCATGAGACAAAAATTTTGGGTTTCAGGTCTCTGATCACAGTTTTATTTTTTCTCACTAAATACAACTCAGTTAGTATAGTGATTGTTTTTAAAGGTTTTTGGAGCTCATAGCTGCCCCATCTAGGGGACACCTGAACCCTCAGTTTAAAGAGGTGGGGTTTCCCTTTCAAATGATGATGCAGGTAACAAAATATGATAATAATCTGCAGAAAACAAAGTGCCTGAAGTTTGTCTGAGGGGGAGGAGGGCACTAATGAACCGCTATCTCCCCCCTGCCTGACCTAGAGGAAAAAGCCCCATTTCAAACAAAGGGTTCCTTGTGCTGCTATGAAACAGATGATACTGTAAATCTGGGATCTTTAAATGGAGGGAAGGGGAGCTGTTACATGTCCCACAGCTCCCTATGATTTAATTAGTGGAACTGGAACGAGACCCCTTTTTTGTAAGACGCAATAACCTGTTTGCATGTGAACACCTTGGTAATCATAATCATTAGCCCTATCTAGGCACCAGGAGTTATTAACCTAGGAGAAGGGAGATCTTTCAAAGCCCATATATCCCCCAACATGTCAAATAAGGTCATGAGGTTACATTTTTATTTGGTGAAATAGCAATCATCTAGCTAATATATGTAATATTTATTTTGTTCAAATTAGAGGGCTTGTACCCCTCTAAGTAGCAAGTGGATTGGAGTGTCAATGGCCTGTCTTCTTGGAGACTTTTAGGGTATGTTTTGGTACCTTTACTTAACAGAACTGGAACTGATATGTAACCTCTTAGATGTGCATGTTGAGCCCTTCTTGTCTTGTGCATCAGCTTCTGCGGTGCAGATGACAAATATGTGTCATTACCCTTTGGGGGTCTTACTTCTGATCTGGATATTGGGGTCCTCTACAACGCAGAGGGGAAAGGAGACTGCAGTCTCATTCACCATTTATATCTCTTCTTGTAGGCCCTGTGATGTCACCTCTAACGCACCTAGGGATGTCACAAGGGGTGGGACTACCGGCTAAGGTAGGTAGTTAGAGACTATAAGCCAGGGGATGGGGTGGGGGGGCTATACAATCCTGTATTTCAGCTCCAAGACCACTTACAGGGATCTCATTTGAAAGAGGGGAGTCTGTCATATCAGATGATATGCGCTATCAATTTTGCTCCACTTGTAATATAGCCCTGTTTTTGTTAGAATGGAACGTTACAACGAGGTGTAGATGAAAAATCCTGACCACGCTTCTAGAATGACCTAGAACGTTCATGGCAGCCACTGGTTGGCGTCTGTGAGATCATAACAAACATTTTGTTCTTTCTAGTGCAAATATTTTACAATCACGGACATTTACATAGCTGTTGCAGCTGTAAATATTGTTTTATGCTTTGTTAGCGCTTCACGTTTGATGTGCGAGATATCATGTATTGCAACTAGCTGTTAAAAGCAAAAACACCGGCTAAAGAAACTGTAGAAAAGGTAGATGATCAATTAATTTTAAACATGAAGGTGCAGCAAGACCCCTCGCTGTCCACTGCAAAAATAGACAATCCCCATAGGAAACACTAGGAAGGTATAGTCTAGATTATTGCTTTAAAGGGACAGTCTACACCAGAATTGTTATTGTTTTAAAAGATAGATAATCCCTTTATTACCCATTCCCCAGTTTTTCATAACCAACACAGTTATATTAATATACTTTTAACCAAACTGCAAACTCTGCAAACTGCCCCTTTATTTCAGTTCTTTTGACAGACTTGCAGTTTAGCCAATCAGTGATAGCTCCCAGATACCTTCACGTGCACAAGCACAGTGTTATCTATATGAAATACATGAACTAACACCCTCTAGTGGTGAAAAACTGTTAAAATGCATTCTGGAAAGAGGTGGCCTTCAAGGTCTAAGAAATTAGCATATGAACCTCCTAGGTTAAGCTTTCAACTAAGAATACCAAGAGAACAAAGCAAAATTGCTGCTAAAAGTAAATTGGAAAATTGTTTAAAATTGCATACCCTATCTGAATCATGAAAGTTTATTTTGGCTTATCTCCCTTTAATGTAATGTTATATTAGCAGATGACGGTGGTGCTACAAAAAAGAACAGGAACCTATTGTACCGTGGCTTTACCAACCATCCCTGCAAAACCTCTGCTGTCTGTATTATCTCAGCATATTGTCACCGGTGTCATTTGGCATTTTGGTCACTTACAAAATACAAGAGACAATCACGTGCTGCCTGAATTACTCATTCATAAAATGCTGATAGATTTCTTATGTATAGAAACATGATCAAATGGCAACTGATAGAAGCTAATCTCCCCTATGCTGCACCTGCTGAATTACCAGCTCCATTCTGAGATAAATTGCATTATAGTTTTACACCATGCTGAGAGCTTATATAATATATCATATTTCTAGTTAAAAGACTAAAACCCATATGATCCTCCGCTGTAAATAATCATTAATGCTGTTTATTTCACACCATATCCCGCTGTGTAGCACTCCAAGTTATTTATCCACCTATACAAAAAACAGATGGTAAAGAAATAAACACATTTAAAATATTAAAATAATAATAATAATTTAAAAGTATTTAAATAACTTTTAAGCTTGATATCACCCACATAGTTTTTATTACGTTTGAGGGTATATTGGGCCCAAAAAAAATCCTGATATCAAACCACTTCAGCCTTCTGTTCCAGTTTAGGCTGTTACGTGTTTAGTTTATGTTGTTACATTAATTCTATGTTATTTTCTGCAAATCCTATAGTGCTAACATTTCCCTGTCTATATTTATCCATCAGACCACTCCTGAGTTGTTATACCGCGGTGACAGATGAGACATTTGAGCTGCTGTGTAGTATTCAGAGTGACATGGAACTGAATGTTCCCCCTTACTGGTGTATTTCTGCTAGAACATTATACCCTGTACAGAGTGTTCATGAAGTACCTCACATTATAGACCCCAAACAGTGCAGTACAGACTCTATAATGTACAAATGACAAGCTCTGATGTTATTTTTAAATTACTAACCCTAGGTAAATGCGATTTAACCTTCATTAAGAGGTTAAACACATAGGAATGTCCCTCTTGAGAGCTGTAGCTCCCAAGCAGAACTTTGACAGTGAGTCAATCAGGAATGGCAGAAACACGATCTGCCAATCACCTCCCAAATGGGGCTTTACGCAAAAGGGGTTAAACACATGATACTAGGGTCAAGACTTCAAAAGTTATGAATTTGAAGCATATCATTCTGACATTAGAATGTCCCTTTAAATGATCATTTTAGTCATTTTTCTAATTAAAGGGGCATTGAACTGCTGGGCACCACTTCAATAGGGTTACTAGACACAATGTATGTGTCTTCTTTTTTAAATCCTAGTAGTGTGAATTGTCCAAGTTCCACATCTTTATATGTTGAAGCTTATGTAATTCTTGCAAGTGGTGCAAGTTAACAGACCAGTGACATTGCTGGCTTTATGCACCTTAAAGGGACAGTCTACAGCCAATACTTATTCTTTATTACTTATTGTTACATGCCAGACAAGAATCTATAAGCTGTAAGAAGTTCATGAAACTTGTAAATAATCATCGTTTGTTAGCAGATGACAAAGACCTCTAAGCTCCGCCCACAGCGTTCTTCTTGTCCAGTTACTTGTTTAGCAGTGAACTTTAATATTTTTTTAGTTAGCTATTTCAAATTGCACGTGCACAAACTAGCAAGTAGGAAAACGTATTCACAAGTCAATCGTGGTTGGAGAAACTACCAAACTATACACGCAATAGGTGGTCAGAGCTTGGTGGTTATTTTCAGCTCCTAACAAACAATGAATATGTAAATGTTTCATGTACTTTTACAGCTTATAGATGTGGGACCAGTTGCAGGATGCGTCTCTAGTAAGAAAAATGATGTATTGCGTCTAGACTGTCCCTTTAATGTGCAGAATACAGAGCAGTGGCTTTACATTTTGCAGCCTTTTAATATGTTATAAAATTCTTAATCTTAATCAGCAATTATGTAAACCTCCTGTATTGTGTGAGTTAACCTGAAGCTTACAATACAACTGTGAAAATGTCACTTATCTGTGAATGTCACCACTTCTGTCACAGGGCGCAAGAATACTATCAAATGTCCCCAACAGAGAGCAGAGACCATTTATTTACGTTGTATTGAAGGTCTAACATGAAATAAATGGTGGGAAGACCAGGGGGTCGATCCGATAAAAATCGTCGCCCGCAAAAGCGGGCGACGCCAATATTTGCGCGGGTTTGGTATCCTATATACGGCGTAACATAGAAGTTACGCGTGTATATTTCTGCCGTCGCCCGTAGTTTTTTGGGCCATAGGCAGGTATACCAAACCCACGCAGTTTGGTATCCAATATACAGCGTAAGGACTTACATGGCGAAAATGGAGAAATCTTACTCCATTTTCACCTCGCCACAAAAAGCAGCCGTAAGAAGCCTTACACTGACTATTGGAGCCCCGTAACTCTCTAAACTAGCTGCTAAATAAACCTAACACCTAACGCATGCGCAATGTCTATCTACCTGTCAACCGCGATCTGCTAAATAAAACCTAACACCTAACGCATGCGCAATGTCTATCTGTCAACCGCGATCTGCTAAATAAAACCTAACACCTAACGCATGCGCAATGTCTATCTACCTGTCAACCGCGATCTGCTAAATAAAACCTAACACCTAACGCATGCGCAATGTCTATCTGTCAACCGCGATCTGCTAAATAAAACCTAACACCTAACGCATGCGCAATGTCTATCTACCTGTCAACCGCGATCTGCTAAATAAAACCTAACACCTAACGCATTCGCAATGTCTATCTACCTGTCAACCGCGATCCCCCGCCACAATCCCTAATAAAGTATTTAACCCCTAAACCGCCGCCATCTACATAAACTAACCCCCTAATGTGAGCCCCTAAAACCGCCGCCATCTACCTGATCTATCCCCTAATCTGACCCCTTACACTGCCGCCAGCTATATTAATATTATTAACCCCTAATTTAATCTACCTACCCCGCCGCCAGCTATATTATCTATATTAAACCTTAGTATATTATAGTTAATATAGTTATTACATTATATATATTAACTATATTAACCCTAATTATATTAGGGTTAATATAGTTACTATAGTATTTATATTAACTATATTAACTCTATCTAACCCTAACACCCCTAACTAAATTCTTATTAAATAAATCTAATTCATATTATAAACTAAAATATTCCTATTTAAATCTAAATACTTACCTATAAAATAAACCCTAAGATAGCTACAATATAATTAATAATTACACTGTAGCTATGTTAGGGTTTATATTTATTTTACAGGTAAATTGTTAATTATTTTAACTAGGTATAATAGCTATTAAATAGTTCTGAACTATTTAATAGCTACCTATTTAAAATAATTACCCAATTACCTGTAAAATAAATCCTAACATAAGTTACAAATACACCTACACTATCAATAAATTAAATAAACTACAAATATCTATCTAAAAATACAATTAAATAAACTAAACTAAATTACAAAAAAAACAAAGCACTAAATTACAAAAAATAAAAAAAAGATTACAAGATTTTTAAGCTAATTAAACCAATCAGCCAATCAGATTGAACTTGAATCTGATTGGCTGATTCAATCAGCCAATCAGATTTTTCTACCTTAATTCCGATTGGCTGATAGAATCCTATCAGCCAATCGGAACTCGACGGACGCCATCTTGGATGACGTCATTTAAAGGTACCTCATTCGTCGTTTAGTCGTCAGCCGGGATGGATGCTCCGCGTTGGAGGAGCGAAGAATGAAGATTGAAGATGCCGCTTGATGGAAGATGCTACCCGATGGAAGAAGACTTTGCTACAGCTTGGAGAAAGACATCACCGGGATGAAGAATTCTTCTTTGCCGCTTGATTGGACATCGCCCGGATCGGATGAAGAGTTCTGCCCGGCGGGGTGAATACAAGGTAGGGAGATCTTCAGGGGGGTAGTGTTAGGTTTATTTAAGGGGGGTTTGGGTTAGATTAGGGGTATGTGGGTGGTGGGTTGTAATGTTGGGGGGTGGTATTGTTTTTTTTTTTCAGGCAAAAGAGCAGTTTTCTTTGGGGCATGCCCCACACAAAAGGCCCTTTTAAGGGCTGGTAAGGTAAAAGAGCTTTGAACTATTTTTAATTTAGAATAGGGTAGGGAATTTTTTTTTATTTTGGTGGTTTATTATTTTATTAGGGGTCTTAGAATAGGTGTAATTAGCTTAAAAATCTTGTTTAGTATTTTAGGGGTTAAATAATTTAATATAGATGGCGGCGGGGTAGGGGGATTAGATTAGGGGTTAATAATTTTAAAATAGATAGCGGCGGGGTAGGGGCTCACTTTAGGGGGTTATAGATTTAATATAGCTGGCGGCGGTTTAGGGGTTAATAACTTTATTAGGTAGCGGCGGGCTCCGGGAGCGGCGGTTTAGGGGTTAATACATATTTTATTGTTAGGATAGTGAGGGGGGATAGCGGATAGAGGGTTAGACGTGTCGGGCTATGTTAGGGAGGCGTGTTAGACAGTGCGGGTGATTTAGACTTTAGTCAGGTTTTGTAGGCGCCGGCAGTTTCTAACGTGGCGCAAGTCACTGGCGACGCCAGAAATTTGTACTTGCGTAGATTTCTGGACATCGCTGGTTTATCCGACTTACGGCACGTTAGCATCTGACGGCGCCGTATATGGGAGAGCTCGAGTTGCGAGCTGAAACTGCGGGCGACGCGGGTTCCCTCGCTTGCGCCGCAAACTACGATCTATATCGGATCGCGCCCCAGAAAACTAAATAGCGCACAGAAATCAGTGCAGGTGAATATTTCTCTCTATTGAGAAATTATATAGAGCCAGTACATACGCTACAGAAATCTGGCTCTGGCTGATATTCAAAGGGAGAATAAACACCTCTTTCTTTTGTGTGAAAACTGTGCTTTGTGTGACGCTCCCTACAGAGGCAAAAAACAGAAGTCGTTACCTAAGTTTTGTCAGTGACACAGAATTTGCTGTTCTGCCTCTCTATGGGAGACAAGCACAATTAGGCCTAGATTTAGAGTTCGGCGGTAGCCGTCAAAACCAGCGTTAGAGGCTCCTAACGCTGGTTTTGGCCGCCTGCTGGTATTTGGAGTCAGTGATTAAAGGGTCTAACGCTCACTTTGCAGCCGCGACTTTTCCATACCGCAGATCCCCCTACGCCATTTGCGTATCCTATCTTTTCAATGGGATCTTTCTAACGCCGGTATTTAGAGTCGTTTCTGCAGTGAGCGTTAGAGCTCTAACGACAAGATTCCAGCCGCCTGAAAAAAGCAGGAGTTAAGAGCTTTCTGGCTAACGCCGGTTTATAAAGCTCTTAACTACTGTACCCTAAAGTACACTAACACCCATAAACTACCTATGTACCCCTAAACCGAGCTCCCCCCACATCGCCGCCACTCGATTAAAAATTTTAACCCCTAATCTTCCGACCGCCACCTACGTTATACTTATGTACCCCTAATCTGCTGCCCCTAACCCCGCCGACCCCTATATTACATTTATTAACCCCTAATCTGCCCCCCTCAACGTCGCCGACACCTACCTACACTTATTAACCCCTAATCTGCCGAGCGGACCTGAGCGCTACTATAATAAAGTTATTAACCCCGAATCCGCCTCACTAACCCTATCATAAATAGTATTAACCCCTAATCTGCCCTCCCTAACATCGCCGACACCTACCTTCAATTATTAACCCCTAATCTGACGACCGGAGCTCACCGCTATTCTAATAAATGTATTAACCCCTAAAGCTAAGTCTAACCCTAACACTAACACCCCCCTAACTTAAATATAATTTTAATCTAACGAAATAAATTAACTCTTATTAAATAAATTAATCCTATTTAAAGCTAAATACTTACCTGTAAAATAAACCCTAATATAGCTACAATATAAATTATAATTATATTATAGCTATTTTAGGATTAATATTTATTTTACAGGTAACTTTGTATTTATTTTAACTAGGTACAATAGCTATTAAATAGTTAAGAACTATTTAATAGTTACCTAGTTAAAATAATAACAAATTTACCTGTAAAATAAATCCTAACCTAAGATATAATTAAACCTAACACTACCCTATCAATAAAATAATTAAATAAACTACCTACAATTACCTACAATTAACCTAACACTACACTATCAATAAATTAAATAAACACAATTGCTACAAATAAATACAATTAAATAAACTAGCTAAAGTACAAAAAATAAAAAAGAACTAAGTTACAGAAAATAAAAAAATATTTACAAACATAAGAAAAATATTACAACAATTTTAAACTAATTACACCTACTCTAAGCCCCCTAATAAAATAACAAAGCCCCCCAAAATAATAAATTCCCTACCCTATTCTAAATTAAAAAAGTTACAAGCTCTTTTACCTTACCAGCCCTGAACAGGGCCCTTTGCGGGGCATGCCCCAAGAAGTTCAGCTCTTTTGCCTGTAAAAAAAAACATACAATACCCCCCCCCCCAACATTACAACCCACCACCCACATACCCCTAATCTAACCCAAACCCCCCTTAAATAAACCTAACACTAATCCCCTGAAGATCTTCCTACCTTGTCTTCACCATCCAGGTATCACCGATCCGTCCTGGTTCCAAGATCTTCATCCAACCCAAGCGGGGGTTGGCGATCCATAATCCGGTGCTGAAGAGGTCCAGAAGAGGCTCCAAAGTCTTCATCCTATCCGGGAAGAAGAGGCGATCCGGACCGGCAACCATCTTGATCCAAGCGGCATCTTCTATCTTCATCCGATGACGACCGGCTCCATCCTGAAGACCTCCACCGCGGACCCATCTTCTTCCGGCGACGTCCAACTGCAGAATGACGGTTCCTTTAAGGGACGTCATCCAAGATGGCGTCCCTCGAATTCCGATTGGCTGATAGGATTCTATCAGCCAATCGGAATTAAGGTAGGAATATTCTGATTGGCTGATGGAATCAGCCAATCAGAATCAAGTTCAATCCGATTGGCTGATCCAATCAGCCAATCAGATTGAGCTCGTATTCTATTGGCTGTTCCGATCAGCCAATAGAATGCGAGCTCAATCTGATTGGCTGATTGGATCAGCCAATCGGATTGAACTTGATTCTGATTGGCTGATTCCATCAGCCAATCAGAATATTCCTACCTTAATTCCGATTGGCTGATAGAATCCTATCAGCCAATCGGAATTCGAGGGACGCCATCTTGGATGACGTCCCTTAAAGGAACCGTCATTCTGCAGTTGGACGTCGCCGGAAGAAGATGGGTCCGCGGTGGAGGTCTTCAGGATGGAGCCGGTCGTCATCGGATGAAGATAGAAGATGCCGCTTGGATCAAGATGGTTGCCGGTCCGGATCGCCTCTTCTTCCCGGATAGGATGAAGACTTTGGAGCCTCTTCTGGACCTCTTCAGCACCGGATTATGGATCGCCAACCCCCGCTTGGGTTGGATGAAGATCTTGGAACCAGGACGGATCGGTGATACCTGGATGGTGAAGACAAGGTAGGAAGATCTTCAGGGGATTAGTGTTAGGTTTATTTAAGGGGGGTTTGGGTTAGATTAGGGGTATGTGGGTGGTGGGTTGTAATGTTGGGGGGGGGGGTATTGTATGTTTTTTTTTACAGGCAAAAGAGCTGAACTTCTTGGGGCATGCCCCGCAAAGGGCCCTGTTCAGGGCTGGTAAGGTAAAAGAGCTTGTAACTTTTTTAATTTAGAATAGGGTAGGGAATTTATTATTTTGGGGGGCTTTGTTATTTTATTAGGGGGCTTAGAGTAGGTGTAATTAGTTTAAAATTGTTGTAATATTTTTCTTATGTTTGTAAATATTTTTTTATTTTCTGTAACTTAGTTATTTTTTATTTTTTGTACTTTAGCTAGTTTATTTAATTGTATTTATTTGTAGCAATTGTGTTTATTTAATTTATTGATAGTGTAGTGTTAGGTTAATTGTAGGTAATTGTAGGTAGTTTATTTAATTATTTTATTGATAGGGTAGTGTTAGGTTTAATTATATCCTAGGTTAGGATTTATTTTACAGGTAAATTTGTTATTATTTTAACTAGGTAACTATTAAATAGTTCTTAACTATTTAATAGCTATTGTACCTAGTTAAAATAAATACAAAGTTACCTGTAAAATAAATATTAATCCTAAAATAGCTATAATATAATTATAATTTATATTGTAGCTATATTAGGGTTTATTTTACAGGTAAGTATTTAGCTTTAAATAGGATTAATTTATTTAATAAGAGTTAATTTATTTCGTTAGATTAAAATTATATTTAAGTTAGGGGGGTGTTAGTGTTAGGGTTAGACTTAGCTTTAGGGGTTAATACATTTATTAGAATAGCGGTGAGTTCCGGTCGTCAGATTAGGGGTTAATAATTGAAGGTAGGTGTCGGCGATGTTAGGGAGGGCAGATTAGGGGTTAATACTATTTATGATAGGGTTAGTGAGGCGGATTCGGGGTTAATAACTTTATTATAGTAGCGCTCAGGTCCGCTCGGCAGATTAGGGGTTAATAAGTGTAGGTAGGTGTCGGCGACGTTGTGGGGGGCAGATTAGGGGTTAATAAATATAACATAGGGGTCGGCGATGTTAGGGCAGCAGATTAGGGGTACATAGGGATAACGTAGGTTGCGGCGGTTTACGGAGCGGAAGATTAGGGGTTAATAATAATATGCAGGGGTCAGCGATAGCGGGAGTGGCAGATTAGGGGTTAATAAGTGTAAGGTTAGGGGTGCTTAGACTCGGGGTACATGTTAGAGTGTTAGGTGCAGACGTAGGAAGTGTTTCCCCATAGGAAACAATGGGGCTGCGTTAGGAGCTGAACGCTGCTTTTTTGCAGGTGTTAGGTTTTTTTTCAGCTCAAACAGTCCCATTGTTTCCTATGGGGGAATCGTGCACGAGCACGTTTTTGATGCCGGCCGCGTCCGTAAGCAACTCTGGTATCGAGAGTTGCATTTGCGGTAAAAATGCCCTACGCTCCTTTTTTGGAGCCTAACGCAGCATTTGTTTTAACTCTCGATACCAGAGTTAAATTTATGGTGCGGCCAGAAAAAAGCCCGCGGAGCGTTAACAGCCCTTTTACCGCCGAACTCTAAATCTAGGCCTTAGTCAATACAGCTTTTAAGCATTATAGTTGGGATCTATTGAGAGAGACCTTAAAGGGACACTAAACCAACATTTTTCTTTCATGATTCAGATAAAGAAAACAATTTTAAAACAGTTCTTTCTAATTTACTTCTATTATCAAATTTGCTTTGTTATTCTTTGTTGAAGAGATACCTATGTAGGTAGCATGCATATGTCTGGGGCACTATATGACAGGAAATAGTGCTGCCCTCTAGTGTTCTTGCAAATGTATAACATTGTTGCAAAACTGCAGTTATATAGTGCAGCAGACACGTTTACCCTCCTGAACCTACCTTCCTGCTTTTCAACAAAGGATAACAAGAAAGCAAAGCAAATTGGATAATAGAAGTACAATTGAAAAGCATACCTACATAGGCTCAGCAGCAGCAATGCACGACTGTGGGCTAGCAACTGATAAATGGCTAAACATGAAGTGTTTAGAGGCATACATAGGAGTTCAGCGTATAGAGACACACAGAGGAGAGTGCAGTGCGTAGAGGCACACAGAGGGGAGTGCAGTGTGTAGAGGCACACAGAGGAGAGGCAGTGTGTAGAGGCACACAGAGGGGAGTGCAGTGTGTAGAGGCACACATAGGGGAGTGCAGTGTGTAGAGGCACACAGAGGAGAGGCAGTGTGTAGAGGCACACAGAGGGGAGTGCAGTGTGTAGAGGCACACATAGGGGAGTGCAGTGTGTAGAGGCACACAGAGGAGAGGCAGTGTGTAGAGGCACACATAGGGGAGTGCAGTGTGTAGAGGCACACAGAGGAGAGGCAGTGTGTAGAGGCACACAGAGGGGAGTGCAGTGTGTAGAGGCACACAGAGGGGAGTGCAGTGTGTAGAGGCACACAGAGGGGAGTGCAGTGTGTAGAGGCACACAGAGGGGAGTGCAGTGTGTAGAGGCACACAGAGGGGAGTGCAGTGTGTAGAGGCACACAGAGGGGAGTGCAGTGTGTAGATGTACACAGAGGGGAGTGCAGTGTGTAGAGGCACACAGAGGGGAGTGTAGTTTGTAGAGGCACACAGAGGGGAGTGCAGTGTGTAGAGGCACACAGAGGGGAGTGCAGTGTGTAGAGGCAAACAGTGGGGAGTGCAGTGTGTAGATGTACACAGAGGGGAGTGCAGTGTGTAGAGGCACACATAGGGGAGTGCAGTGTGTAGATGTACACAGAGGGGAGTGCAGTGTGTAGAGGCACACAGAGGGGAGTGCAGTGTGTAGAGGCACACAGAGGGGAGTGCAGTGTGTAGAGGTACACAGAGGGGAGTGTAGTTTGTAGAGGCACACAGAGGGGAGTGCAGTGTGTAGAGGCACACAGAGGGGAGTGCAGTGTGTTAGAGGCAAACAGTGGGGAGTGTAGTGTGTAGATGTACACAGAGGGGAGTGCAGTGTGTAGAGGCACACAGAGGGGAGTGCAGTGTGTAGATGGGCACAGAGGAGAGTGCAGTGTATAGAGGCACACAGAGGGGAGTGCAGTGTGTAGAGGCACACAGAGGGGAGTGCAGTGTGTAGAGGTACACAGAGGGGAGTGCAGTGTGTAGAGGCACACAGAGGGGAGTGCAGTGTGTAGAGGCACACAGAGGGGAGTGCAGTGTGTAGATGTACACAGAGGGGAGTGCAGTGTGTAGAGGCACACAGAGGGGAGTGTAGTTTGTAGAGGCACACAGAGGGGAGTGCAGTGTGTAGAGGCACACAGAGGGGAGTGCAGTGTGTAGAGGCAAACAGTGGGGAGTGCAGTGTGTAGATGTACACAGAGGGGAGTGCAGTGTGTAGAGGCACACATAGGGGAGTGCAGTGTGTAGATGTACACAGAGGGGAGTGCAGTGTGTAGAGGCACACAGAGGGGAGTGCAGTGTGTAGAGGCACACAGAGGGGAGTGCAGTGTGTAGAGGTACACAGAGGGGAGTGTAGTTTGTAGAGGCACACAGAGGGGAGTGCAGTGTGTAGAGGCACACAGAGGGGAGTGCAGTGTGTAGAGGCAAACAGTGGGGAGTGTAGTGTGTAGATGTACACAGAGGGGAGTGCAGTGTGTAGAGGCACACAGAGGGGAGTGCAGTGTGTAGATGGGCACAGAGGAGAGTGCAGTGTATAGAGGCAAACAGAGGGGAGTGCAGTGTGTAGATGTACACAGAGAGGAGTGCAGTGTGTAGAGGCACACAGAGGGGAGTGCAGTGTGTAGAGGCAAACAGTGGGGAGTGCAGTGTGTAGATGTACACAGAGGGGAGTGCAGTGTGTAGAGGCACATAGAGGGGAGTACAATGTGTAGATGTACACAGAGGGGAGTGCAGTGTGTAGAGGCACACAGAGGGGAGTGCAGTGTGTAGAGGCACACAGAGGGGAGTGCAGTGTGTAGAGGCAAACAGAGGGGAGTGCAGTGTGTAGAGGCACACAGAGGGGAGTGCAGTGTGTAGATGTACACAGAGGGGAGTGCAGTGTGTAGATGTACACAGAGGAGAGTGCAGTGTGTAGATGTACACAGAGGGGAGTGCAGTGTGTAGAGGCACACAGAGGGGAGTGCAGTGTGTAGAGGCAAACAGTGGTGAGTGTAGTGTGTAGATGTACACAGAGGGGAGTGCAGTGTGTAGAGCACACAGGGGGGAGTGCAGTGTGTAGAGGCACACAGGGGGGAGTGCAGTGTGTAGAGGCACACAGAGGGGAGTGCAGTGTGTAGAGGCACACAGAGGGGAGTGCAGTGTGTAGAGGTACACAGAGGGGAGTGCAGTGTGTAGAGGCACACAGAGGGGAGTGCAGTGTGTAGAGGCACACAGAGGGGAGTGCAGTGTGTAGAGGTACACAGAGGGGAGTGCAGTGTGTAGATGTACACAGAGGGGAGTGCAGTGTGTAGAGGCACACAGAGGGGAGTGCAGTGTGTAGATGTACACAGAGGGGAGTGCAGTGTGTAGAGGCACACAGAGGGGAGTGCAGTGTGTAGATGTACACAGAGGGGAGTGCAGTATGTAGATGTACACAGAGGGGAGTGCAGTGTGTAGAGGCACACTGAGGAGAGGCAGTGTGTAGAGGCACACAGAGGGGATTGCAGTGTGTTGAGGCACACAGAGGGGAGTGCAGTGTGTAGAGGCACACAGAGGGGAGTGCAGTGTGCAGAGGCACACAGTGGGGAGTGCAGTGTGTAGAGGCACACAGAGGGGAGTGTAGTGTGTAGAGGCAAACAGTGGGGAGTGTAGTGTGTAGAGGCACACAGAGGGGAGTGCAGTGCGTAGAGGCACACAGAGGGGAGTGCAGTGTGCAGAGGCACACAGAGGAGAGTGAAGTGTGTAGAGGCACACAGTGGGGAGTGCAGTGTGTAGAGGCACACAGTGGGGAGTGCAGTGTGTAGAGGCACACAGTGGCGAGTGCAGTGTGTAGAGGCACACAGAGGGGAGTGCAGTGTGCAGAGACACACAGAGGGGAGTGCAGTGTGTAGAGGCACACAGAGGGGAGTGCATTGAGTAGAGGCATATAGAGAGAAGTGCAGTGTGTAGAGGTGCATGGAGTGGAGTGCAGTGTTTAGAGGCACACAGATGGGAGTGAGACGTTATGAGGCAAACAGAAGGGAGTGCGGTGTGTAGAGGCACATGGAGGAGAGTGCAGTGTTTAGAGGCACACAGAAAGAAATGCAGTGTTGCACACAGATGGAAGTGTAGTGTGTAGAGGCACACGGAGGAGAGTGTAGACTTTAGAGGCACAAAGAGAGGAATGCAGTGTGTAGAGGCACACAGAAAGAAATGCAGTGTTGCACACAGATGGGAGTGCAGCATTTAGATGCACACAAAAGGGAGTGCAGTGTGTAGAGGCACACGGAGGAGAGTGTAGACTTTAGAGGCACAAAGAGAGGAATGCAGTGTGTAGAGGCACACAGAAAGAAATGCAGTGTTGCACACAGATGGGAGTGCAGCATTTAGATGCACACAAAAGGGAGTGCAGTGTGTAGAGGTACACAAATAGGAGTGCAGCATTTAGAGGCACACAGATGGAAGTGCAGTGTGTAGAGGTGCATGGAGTGGAGTGCAGTGTTTAGAGGCACACAGATGGGAGTGAGACGTTATGAGGCAAACAGAAGGGAGTGCGGTGTGTAGAGGCACACAGATGGAAGTGCAGTGTGTAGAGGCACATGGAGGAGAGTGCAGTGTGTAGAGGCACATGGAGGAGAGTGCAGTGTGTAGAGGCACACAGAAAGAAATGCAGTGTTGCACACAGATGGGAGTACAGCATTTAGATGCACACAAAAGGGAGTGCAGTGTGTAGAGGCACACAAATAGGAGTGCAGCATTTAGAGACACACAGATGGAAGTGTAGTGTGTAGAGGCACACGGAGGAGAGTGTAGACTTTAGAGGCACACAGACAGACTCTGCTGATATGTTAATCTATTGGAAGACTGTAGAAAAAGTCTTGTAAATGATTGTCTCTTAAAGTTGGGACAGTCAATTGGTAAAAAAAAAACAACTAATATGTTAAATCATAGTAAACATGAAAAGAAACAGATTACGTTAAAAAAAACAGCAAACAACTTACTTGTTTTATTTCAAAATTAACACTTTCTCATTGTTAGCCCCTATCCCTCAGGGAGATAAGAGTGGAGACATTATTAAAACTTAAAGGGACATGAAACAAACATTTTTTCTTTTTTGATTCAGATAGAGCATTCAGTTTTAAACAATTTACCAATTTTAATTACAGCAGGACACAGGGAACGGCTGCCGGTGAAAGATGACCCCGCTGTAAGAGAGGTTGTTATCTCCCTAGCAGCATCTCCTCCCCACTCACTAAGCAGATGCTGTTAACCCCTGCCTTTAGCTGTAATGTATTGCACATACATTACAGTGTTCTGTTAGCCAGCTAGGGGCTGGTTTGTAGGACCTCAGCACTGTGTTCAGATGCAGAGGTGAGGAGGATATGATTTGCATCAGCGAGGGAGTGTCGTTGTTCTAAAATAAGTTGTATACTGCAAAAGAATGCAGGACCTACATCACTTCCGGTGACGTGAATTAGCTGACGGAGGTGTGTGGCGCTCAATGCACATGCGCAAGAGGCCCAACCTCCTCCAAACAGCTGTTTATGGCGATTTATTTAAGAACAACGGGTCGAGGAATTCTATTGGCCGTGCCGCACATGCGCACATGGCCCTACTCTTCACTCATCAGACAAGGCACTAGAGGCACACTGGACCCTATTGGTTGTACAGCTACTGACTTCACGGACACACGGACCAATCAGATATTGCAGTTATTTTTACTATGTATTATCTGATCGGTCTGTAGTCCGTTTGATTTGCCCACCTCCATTCAATTTCCAAATCGTTCCATTGCACGCTGCCGACTTGCCATGCTCGGGGGGGGGGGGGGGTTGTGCTTATGGGGTTTACAGGGGGTGCTGATGGGGCTTAAGTAAGTTACGCAAGGGGTGCTTATGGGGGTTACAGGGGGTGCTGATGAGGCTTATGTAGGTTACCCCTACAGGAAGGCTATCTGAATAATGAAATACATTTTTGGGGTTTTATGTCCCTTTAAGTTGTATTCTGCCAGTTCTGAGCATGAGCAAATCTGACTCCCTGATTATGTAGTCTATTCACTTAATACTAAAGCAACTCTTGGAAGTGTTATGATATCATGATAGATAATCTTCCTGTAGAAACCACAGCCTCCTTGTAGGGCTGTGACAGGAAACAATGGAAACTGTACAAATCAAGTTTAAAAAATAAATTAAAAGGTACAATCCATTTAAATAGATGAATGATAAATATTGAAATTATTTTTTAATAATTATATACAATTGCTTAGTGCTTCTTACTATAGCAATGAAATAGGCTGTTTAATATCCCCTTAAAGTGATAAGAGGAGGGTTTTGTACAGTTTGTTTACATTATCCTGATGAGGGTAAACAAAAGATATCACAATGTTTCTGGAAACATATTTTAAAGAGACGTTACAGTAGATTCTAATACAACTGATACTGCAGTATATGCACTCAATGATAGAGCCAGCTACTATGGGTGTGTTGGTAGACACAGAGGAAACAAAATGTTTACTTAGCACAAGAACAGCTGCTGAATGATACTGTATACTAAGCACAGATTAAACAAAAGACTATTAATTACACATGTGCAATTCGTTTCGGACTAATTTAATTTTCGGACAAATGTTTGCCGATTCGGAGATTCGAATGAATCCGAATCGGCACCATAACTAAAATTTCCAAAAATGAATAAATCAGTTTTTCGAATTTTCGGATCCATTCTTTATTCATATTCGGAATTTTTCATTGTTCTAATGTAAACCGCAGTTCCCCAACATCGCCGACACTAACTAAAACACTAAATAAAGCTATAAACCCATAAACCGTCATGCCCCCACATCGCCGACACTAACTAAACCGATTAACCTATAAACCACAGTTCCCAAACATTGCCGACATATAACTAAACCTATTAACCCCTAAACCCTAGTTCCCAAACTTCGCCGACACTAACTTAACCTATTAACCCCTAAACCGCAGTTCCCAAACATCGCCGACACTAACTAAACCTATTAACCCCTAAACCTCAGTTCCCAAACATCGCTGACACTAACTAAACCTATTAACCTCTAAACCGCCGTTCTCTAACATCGCCGACACTAACTAAACCTATTAACCCCTAAACCGCAGTTCCTAAACATCGCCAACACTAACTAAACCTATTAACCTCTAAACCGCTGTTCCCTGACCTCGCCGACACTAACTAAAACACTAAATAAAGCTATTGACCCTTAAACCGCCGTACCCCCACATCGCCAACACTAACTAAACCTATTAACCTCTAAACCATCGTACACCCACATCGCCAACACCAACTAAAACACTAAATAAACCTATTAACCCCTAAACCGCTGTACACCCACATCACCAAAACTAACTAAAACGCTAATTAAAACTTATTAACCCCTAAACCACCACCCCCCACATCGCAACCACCTAATTTAAACTATATTAACCCCTAAACCTAACACACCCTAATTTTAAAGGGACACTAAACCCAAATTTTTTATTTCATGATTTAGATAGAGCATGCAATTTTAAGCAACTTTCTAATTTACACCTATTATCAATTTTTTTCCGTTCTCTTTCTATCTTTGTTTGAAAAACAAGGCATCTAAGGAACCAGCCAATTTTTGTTTAGAACCCTGGACAGCACTTGTTTATTGGTGCTGTCCAATCAGCAAGGACAACCCAGGTTGTGAACCAAAAATGGGCCGGCTTCTAAACTTACATTTTTGATTTTCAAATAAAGATAGCAAGAGAATGAAGAAAAATTGATACTAGGAGTAAATTAGAAAGTTGCTTAAAATTGCATGCTGTATCTGAATCATGAAAGAAAAAAATTGGGTTCAGTGTCCCTTTAACATAATTAAAATAGACCTAAATTAAAGTTACAATTATTAACTAACTAAAAATAAATACAAACTTACCTGTGAAATAAAAATAAAACCAAAGCTAGCTACAATATAACTATTTACTAACTACCTAGTTAAAATAAATACAAACTTACCTGTGAAATAAAAATAAAACCTAAGCTTAAACTAATAAAACCTAACATTATTAAAAATAAAAAAAAAACCTAACATTACAAAAAACTTAAAACTACAATTACAAAAAATAATAAAGACTAAAATTACAAAAAAGAAAAAAAACCACCATTACAAAAAATAACAAACGAAATTATCCAAAATAATAAAAATTATTCTTATTCTAATACCCGTTTAAAACAAAAAAACAAACAAACAAAAAACCCACCCCAAAATAAAAAAAACCTAATCTATAATAAACTACCAATAGACCTTAAAAGGGCCTTTTGTAGGGCATTGCCCTAAAGTTAACAGCTATTTTGCAAAAAATTAAAACAAACACCCCCTAACATTACAAACCCCCACCCCCCCCCCCAAAATAAAAACACTAACTAAAAAAAAAAAAAAATCTATCCATTGCTTTGAAAAAGGACATTTGTATGGTCATTGCCCGTAAAAGGGCATTCAGCTCTTTTACTGCCCTTAAAAGGGCATTCAACTCTTTTTCGGCCTATTAAAATAAAAAAATACCTAATCTAAAAAAAAGACACCCTGAAAAAACAAACAAAAAAACAACCTAACACTAACCCCAAAATCGGTACTCACAGTTCGGCGAAAGATCTTCATCCCAGCGGTGAAGCATCTTCATCCAGGAAGCTCCATCTTCATCCATCGCGGGACCGGCAGGAAAAAATATTTCTACCACAAATTGCAGGTATTTGTACTGTAGGCTTGCATTCTTTGTTTTTCCAGCGCTGTATATTTGCGCGTATTATTAACATTGATTGCACAGTTTAGAATCATTGTGTAGTAGCAGGAAGCAAAGTAAATGCTTTATTGATTGTCTAAGAAGCTTTGTTCACAGTCAACCATCTAAAGTCTTCTGTCATCAGAAATAACCTGATAGGGTACTAATTAGCACTTTGGTAAGTAGAATACACTTTCTATGCATGCAGAAAGAGAAGCACTCTACCAGGAATGAACAACAGCTTAGTAGATTGTTCTATGGCGAGGTACTACCTAGGAACAGCCTCTTTTAGCCCAATTGTGCTTTTCACAGAGGAGAACTTTCCTGAAGTATGTCAGTCTGATCCCACATAGTATGGTCAGTCCAGCCCAGAAATTACTAGCAATTTTCCTCTGAACAGGGAGCATAGCAACCCCAGACGATCAATTGAACCTTCTTTGGGCATTGTCAGTGCGGTACAGCCATATCTCTTTACAGGGCCGTCATCAGAGGGTTACACGGGATATTCCAGTCAGGGGCCCAGTGGATTCAGAGGGCCTTGGGCAGACCCATTAAATGCATAATATAATATAATGCTGCAGCGGCCTTTCCGCTTTAATTTGTGCAAGGCATGATGGTAATTATAGTTTCCATGCCGTGCACAATTTTAAGAGTGAAGGCAGCTTCAGCAATACAAGGAGCAGGAGGCAACTTAGTACCTCAGAAGCTTCTGCCTCTCTGCACTTGGATCACCCATGTGCTCAGTTAGGAACCAGTAGTGCATTGCTACTCCTTCTACAAATGATATCAAGAGAATGAAGCAAATTTTATAATAGAAGCACATTGAAAAGTTGTTTTATATTCTACCTAAAGCATAAAATATTTGTTTTTGGATTTCAAGTCCCTTTAAATCTCATGAGATTTCACAGTAAACTTCCTTAAACTGAATAGGAAAATGGCATGACTGTGCCCGCACATAGCAGATGCACACTCCCTTGGAAGTCCTGGGACTTAAGTCCCAATGGGGTGTGAATACTAAGGACATTCTGAGGTAAATATCTTCCTTTGTTACATAGAGATGTTCACAAGATATTTTCTAGTCAGCTTTTTACAGCTATGCAGCAGCACTTTCAAGTGTTTAAACATTTGGGTATCATGTCCCTTTAAGCATAAACATTTGCAGGAATTATCCTTTTCACATTAAAAAACATATTAACATGTAAAAAAAAAAAAGAAACAAGCTTTTTAAAATTAATATAGGAAATTATAGGAAATGCATGGAAACAAAAAGAATTTTTATTCAAGAAAGGAATATCCATTTAAGGTCATAACATTCAGAAAAATTTTGCCAGAGAATTTTGCACACAGTTTATTCTAAAACGTGATTATTTTGTTCATAACATGGTTTCAACAATAAATAAATTCTTCTCTTTCAAAATTGTTTTACAGAAATCAGACTTTCCACTAAAGTTTTTTTTCTTTTGTTTTTTAAATTAATAATAACTAGTTCTTCGCCCTGACTCCTTAGGCAGCTGTGTGTTCTTAACCATAATGAGCAAAGTGCTGCCTAGGGACGCTGACAAATATTGCTGCAGTGTTTGCTTAATGTCAGAAATTAGTTTTAAAAAAATCTTAGCAACTACATTAAAAACCTGTGATAAAATATTCCCACCAGACTATTAGAGCCGTATATATAAATGTTATAGCATAATACAGATGCATGATAGGTACTTCCTGGATTTGTAGAATTTGTATAATAACAACATTTTTTTTTCTTTAAATCCTGATATACCTATTATTGTGTGTGTGTATGTATGTACAGTGTATATATATATATATATTCTATTTTTGTTTATTAGTGTGTATATTTCTGTGAGTGTGTGTCTATATGTGTGTTTCTGTGTCTGTTAGTGAGTGTGAATGTGTGTCTGTGTATGTAAGTGTTTCTGTAAGTCTGTTAGTGAGTGTGAATGTATGTGTCTGTGTGCCTGAAAAAGTGTATGTGGTTCACTTGTGTGTGTGTGTCTGTGAGTGTTTCTGCGTGTGAGTGAGTGTGAATTTGTGTGTGTGCGCCTCTGAATGTGTGTTTCTATGTGTCTGTAAGTGTGTGTGTTTCTGTATGTGTGTTTCTGTATGTGTCTGTAAGTGTGTGTGTTTCTGAATGTGTTTCTACGTGTCTGTAAGTGTGTGTTTCTGTATGTGTGTTTCTATGTGTCTGTAAGTGTATGTGTTTCTGTATGTGTGTTTCTATGTGTCTGTAAGTGTATGTGTTTCTGAATGTGTGTTTCTATGTGTCTGTAAGTGTGTGTGTTTCTGTATGTGTGTTTCTGTATGTGTCTGTAAGTGTGTGTGTTTCTGTATGTGTGTTTCTATGTGTCTGTGTGTGTGTTTCTGTATGTGTGTTTCTATGTGTCTGTGTGTGTGTTTCTGTATGTGTGTTTCTATGTGTCTGTAAGTGTGTGTGTTTCTGTATGTGTGTTTCTGTATGTGTCTGTAAGTGTGTGTGTTTCTGTATGTGTGTTTCTATGTGTCTGTGTGTGTGTTTCTGTATGTGTGTTTCTATGTGTCTGTGTGTGTGTTTCTGTATGTGTGTTTCTGTATGTGTCTGTAAGTGTGTGTGTTTCTGTATGTGTGTTTCTATGTGTCTGTAAGTGTGTGTGTTTCTGTATGTGTGTTTCTATGTGTCTGTAAGTGTGTGTGTTTCTGTATGTGTGTTTCTATGTGTCTGTAAGTGTGTGTGTTTCTGTATGTGTGTTACTACCTTTATTCTTGAGTGTAGCCCAACTTGTCAAACGTAACAATGTGTGCACACATTTTAGTGATATGGCAAAAACTTGCCCAGGTCAAGGGGGCCCCTACCCATGGTTTATTAAGGGACCCCAGAATTTCTAGTGGTGGCCTTGTCCCTTTAAGGACATAAGGCAGGAAGTCTCCGACTATGGGGATTTAAGACTCCTGCTTAGTGACACAAGATTGGGAAACTGTTATCATTGCATTAAGCCCATCTATTGGATTAATAGCTTTTGAACAGTGAAGTATTTACTAAATGTGGTTGATAAGATTCTTGCACAGTGACTATTGACTAAAAAGCTGGTATCAGAAGATAACAATAATACAGTGCTAATACAATCTTAAAACGTATTGTAAAATGTTTATATGTTTAATTGTTATCCCTTTAGCTTCTATTGTGCCATTATCTTTATTAGGGGTTGCGCTGCACTGCTGGTCTGAATATTATTTTTAGGGGTTATGTTGTGAGGTGCCAATGGTGAGTTTATAAAACCAAGGAGGCAGTGACCAGAAAAAGTTTGGGAACCACTGGTCTAGACCATGAATGTTTAATATTGACTTGTACATTCCCATTAAATAAATCTCAGGTGTTCTCTATGATAGTCCCTAATGTGCACAAATTGTCCACAGGGTGGCAGTGTTGTGCCTCAAATCCCTTCTTATTCAGCCTTTCAATTGCTTCTTTGAAATTATTGCTAATATTTTTAAATAAAAATTATATCATTTTTTTTTTAAATTGTGTTTTTATTGAGGTTTCAAAAGTGATAAAAAGAAAACAACAAGGTTATAATTTAGTTATGGACACAGACAATTGACAACATACAAACAATATAGTCAGCGAGATCTGACATTTGGATCCACATAAAGCACATTGAATTTGAGGTTAGATAACATAATGATTAAGAATGTAAATCGAGGACCTCAGTTATAATATTATACTAAGACAGTCACAATATTCTAATAACATGTGCACAAGTATGTGTCTGAATAGAGAACCTATATAATTAGTGGCTAACCTCTTCTTTGTAAATGGAACCTCTTTTTCTTTTAGGGGGTATTGGGGAAGGGGGTCAGTGGGCCAAAGCCACTCGTATAAGAGAGAGGGGGGGTAGGTAAAGTAATATGGTTTCTAGTTGGGCTAGTGAGTATATTATGACTCTTTTTTATTTTTTATTTCAATAAATCTAAGGAAACATATTGACATAGATTACAATTGGAGTTCTATTGACAATGCAGGGTTTGCTATCAATATCACTAGACCACCCTAGAATTAGCAATTTAATTGATATTATATGCCCATAAGTCCATGGTAAAGAAGAATTACTAGAGAATGTTTAACACAGCTGACATCCTAATAGCACCCTATGCTCTGGTCTAGTAGCGGGAGCGAGCTACATTCATTTTAATGGCATGACCGGGCACACTGTGACTAGACCGTGTTGCCGCGATGCGCTGTGTAAAAACCAGACCCGCTCAGTAGAGCAAGGAGCGGCGTTCTGGTAAAAGGAGGTTTTAGATTCAATTTCTCTGAAATACTTTAAAGTATAAATGTGCTGGTAAGCTATGTGCAGAATTATATAACATTAGTTTGTAAGTTTACTGCCCCTTTAAATAAAAGCTTATAATTGAAATAAAATTTTTAAAAGTGTTAAAAATGAAATGGTATATGCCAAGTTGCTCATAACTTATACATGTGTATATATTTGTGTGTGTATATATGTAATCTAACCCACCACGTACCGAGACCAATGATCTAAAGTTTTATAAAGTCTTCAAATTCCCTCGAAGAATTATAAAAAGACAAATTTTAGCTTCAGAGCAGTTTATCTCACACTATGGACTAGATTTCAAGTGGCACGCTATTTAGCGCTCCTGCTCATGCATTAACGTCACTAAAAGTAAGCTTTTTGTACTCGTTGGGTAGCGTGCATATTACAAGGGTAAAGAGAAATGTTTTCGCCCGTGCACTAACCCGACACATGCAAGTAGCTGGACTTCGAATATTGCAAACGCGTTAACGTATTCCCCCATAGACTTCAATGGCGCGAAAAGTGAAAAAACCTAACACCATTACTCAGGGGCAAACCCGATAGCGCCATGTGTGCTAACCCGCAAAGGAAATATTAATATTTCACATTCCACTGTTCTTCACATAGAAAAATATGTTCTATTTATTTATAAATAAATATTTCTATATGTATAATGTTTTTTTGGTATAATATATATATATATCCAAGTTTACTGTACCAAGCACTCTCGCTCTCTATTATTTGCCCAGGTGCCGGTGCATAAATATACATATAATCCAAAGCAAAAGACCACACTCTTAGGTCTTATGGTTCCACCAAAGTGAATTTATTCCCAGTAACGCTTCGGGGTTACAGCAAAACAAGAAAGTAGGATGCTACAAATGCACAGGGTGTACTACTTGCAGCGCGTTAACACAATGTACGGAGTTCACACTAAAACGATTGATGACTTGCGAACAAGAATGGCAAACCACAGGGCAGCCATATGGGCTGCAATCGATAAAGGAGACTCTGATCAGCCTGTGGCAAGAGACATTTTGCCAAACACAAGCACACAGCCAGGGATTTGAAATATGTCATCATTGACCATGTCCCCCCACTCACAAGGGGAGGGGACAGGGGCAGGCTTCTATTGCAAAAAGAATCCAGATGGATTCATACTCTGGACACACTAATGCCAAAGGGCTTAAACACTCATTTTGATCTACAATGTTTCTTATAGTCTTTTAGCATTTTGTAGTATGTAGACTATGGGTCACCTTTTTTGTGGGACACTTGTGTCTATATTATGTTAATGTGTTTTGTGGGAGCAGTATGTATTTCCCTGGTCTTGATATGAACATAAAGTATTTTATATGTTGATCAAATGATGATCACAGGTGGTTCAGTGTAGTATATATAGACTACACACCAGATAACATACATATGTCACATATTTGCATCTTCTTATACACATAATTCAAGTTGCCAATATTTACTATTGTAATGTGTATAGTTATATCCTAGTTAACACATGTATGGCACATATATACACCCACCCACATATAGAATCAATTGTGGCTATTCATTCTACCAATTTGTAGTAGATTCACATACATAGAGATATATGCATAGTATGGGTCATTAAAAATGAAGAAAAGAATATTGCAGTATTTTTAAGGGTTGTATTTAAATTGCTAGTAATCACCATATACCCATGTTATACTATGCATGTTTGATTGAATGGCTTTTTTCTGTTCTCTGTTATGTTTATTGTTCTGTATCTTAGTTGCAGTATTTTTTGTTTTGCTTTTTCTCAGTTGGCAAGGTCGGGCTTCCATGGCGCTGCTCCACGCATGAGCAGTTGCAAGGGGGAGACACCACCAGAAGTCCTGCTTGACAGAGCTGGATAGCGATATCGATATGGGGTATAAAGTAAGGTATGTCACGTTTTATTTTTGTGTTTGATAAAGGGGGAAACCCCGAAACGTTACTGGGAATAAATTCACTTTGGTGGAACCATAAGACCTAAGAGTGCGGTCTTTTGTTTTGGATTATATGTATATAGGTACAGTCATGGCCAAAAATATTGGCACCCCTGCATTTCTGTCAGATAATGCACCACTTCCCCCAGAAAATTGTTGCAATTACAAATTTTTAGGCATTCTCATGTTTATGTCTTTTGTTTGTATTGGTATGACACAAAAAAGTGGAGAGAAAAAAAGCCAAATCTGACACATTGCATTCAAAGCTCCAAAAATGGACTGGACAAAATTATTGGCACCCTCAATTTAATATTTGGTCGCACACCCCTTGAAAAAAATAACTAAAATCAATCGTTTCCTATAACCATCAATGAGTTTCTTGCACCTCTCTACTGGAATTTTGGACCACTCTTCTTTCGCCATCTGCTCCAGGTCTCTCAGATTGGAAGGGTTCATTTTCCCAACTGCTGTTTTGAGATCTATCCACGGGTGCTCTATGGGATTGAGATCTGGACTCATTGCTGGCCAGTTCAGTACTCTCCAGCGATTTATAGTAAACAATTTCTGGGTGCTTTGGGTCATTGTCCTGCTGTAAGACCCATGACTGAGACCCAACTTTCTGACATTGCACCACAGAATTCTTTGGTAGTCTTCAGATTTCATAATGCCATGCACACAGTCAAGACATCCAGTGCCTGAAGCAGCAAAGCAACCCCAAAACATCAGTGAACCTCCACCATGTTTGACTGTAGGGACTGTATTCTTTTCTTTAAAAGCCTTGTTTCTTTTTCTGAAAATAGTAGAGTGATGGACTTTACCAAAAAGCTGTAATTTTGTTTAATCTGTCCACAGCACATTCTCCCAAAAGGATTTTGGCTTCCTCAGGTAAATTTTGGCAAACTCCAATCTGGCTTTTTTATGTTTCTATGTCAGCAGTGGGGTCCTCCTGGGTCTCCTAACATAGTGTCCCTTTTCATTCAGATGGTGACGTATAGTGCGAGCTGACACCCTGTGCCTGAAGGTCAGCTTAAATTTGTCTGGAAGTTGATCAAGGTTCTTTATCCACCATTCGAACAATCCTTCATTGCAATCTTTGATCAATTTTTCTCTTTCGTCCACGTCCAGGGAGATACAGTGCCATGGGCTGTATACTTCTTGACAATGTTGCGCACGTTGGACACAGGAACATTAAGATCTCTGAAGATGGACTTGTAACATTGAAATTGTCCATGCTTTTCCACAATTTTAGTTCTCAAATCCTCAGACAATTCTTTGCTGCTCTTTCTCTTCTCCATGCTCAGTGTGGTACACAGAAACACACAACAGAAAGGTTGAGTAAATTTTTCACCATTTTAACTGGTTGCTGTTCTGTATTCTATATTGTCAGCACCTGTTAATTGATACAGGTGAGTTTAATTAAAAATTACAAGAACATCACAAACTTTGAATGCATTTATTTCTTACAATTTTTAAAAAGTGCCAATAATTTTGACCAGTCCATTTTTGGAGTTCTGCGTGGAATGTGTCAGATTTTTTTCTCCACTTTTTTGGTGTCATACCAATACAAACAAAAGAAATAAACATGAGAATGCCTAAACATTTTTAATTGCAAAAATTTTCTGGACAAAGTGGTGAATTATCTGACAGAAATGCAAGGGTGCCAATATTTTTGGCCATGACTGTATAGATACATACATATATATATATATATATATATCTATTTTATACTTAGAACATATTTCCCTATGTGAAGTATATTGGAATGGGAAATATTTACAGTGCAGACACAGTTAAACACTTTATTAAATATAAATATTGCATAAGTATGATTTTTCATGTTTTCATGTCGAATTAGCGGTTCGCTGCATTCAGCTCTTTTCAGAGCCAAATTTCTGCTTGTGAAACTGCAACACATTAAGATCTGTGCAAATCCAGATCTTAGAGTTTTTTACTTTCCGAAAATAGTGAAGTGCCACAAGGAGCGTCTTCTTCTGAATTTGCAGCTAAGTAAACTGCCGATTGCACATCCTTAAATAGAACCATCCCAGAAATCTTACAGAGGTGGAATTCTAGAGGCATTGTTGAGGTTTTCACCTATAATTCATTCAAGCATATAGAATCGATAAAGACTGAATTCCCAGTTTCATTTTTATTTACCTGTTTTCAAGCTGTCTTTTATTCATACATGTTTGTTTTAAATATTGAAAAGGAGTCCAGTAGAGTCTCTTGTTAGGTAAAAGTAAAAATTAAATACTTTATTAGAACAAAACGTTAAAACAGCAGGAATAGGACAATAAAATCCATGGCCATTCAAAACGTCTGACCAGTTTCGGTCACTAGGACCGTAATCATAGACATAACAAGGTACATCTGTGTGCACAATATAAAGGCTAACACCAAATTGACTCAAGGATTTAACTCTTAATATGTATTTATCAGGTATATAAGATATTCAGAGAACATGAAAAGCATAAATATGTTGATTTACCAGCATACATAGAATACTTCAATTTATAAAAGAACAGTATTTTAACAGGTTTTAATTCCGAATTTGATATAATCAATTTTTGGCAAAGATAATGGGTTGTGTATATACATCAATAATTTCAGCCTTGATCATCCCTACGCCCCTAGGGTACTTTTAGTTGTGTCTTCACTGTACTGAGTCACAAGAACTAACAGTTAAATGTGAATATGTTGTGGTTATGTGTTAATTTGTCAATATAACATGCAAATATGACTATAAAGTAATAGTTTTGAACACATCTTATTACACTTGTTGTGCAGATATGGATCAAGTTGTGTTAACTATCAGTTTATATGTGCATTAAGATATCATATTTATATTGTATAGAGTTTTATGTACCTATTGGGATCACAGACATGCTATCTATGCGTTGACTATGTTGTAATCATCTGTTCATCACTACTATATAGCAACACGTTTATATATAACCCATTGTATTAACTGTGTGGATAGGGATGGACTTAGGGGTTGATGTTTGCTATTCATATTCTTACTGCATATTGTTTACTGATAATATAATTATCCCTCCATGATAACCCTTTGTTCCCACTTTTTGTAGTTAATTAGTCTCAATACTTTAACTACTGTTCTTTTATAAATTGAAGTATTCTATGTATGCTGGTAAATCTACATATTTGTGCTTTTCATGTTCTCTGAATTTCTTATATACCTGATAAATGCATATTAAAAGTTAAATCCTTGAGCCAATTTGGTTTTAGCCTATCAGGCATTTTTTTTAGCCTTTATATTGTGCACACGGATGTACCTTGTTATGTCTATGATTACGGTCCTAGTGACCGAAACCGGTCAGATGTTTTGAATGGCCATGGATTTTATTGTCCTATTCCTGCTGTTTTAACGTTTTGTTCTAATAAAGTATTTACTTTTACCTAACAAAAGGCTCTACTGGACTCCTTTTCAATCTTTCTACAAGTGGATTTCAGGGATCCGCTCCATTACTTTTGAGCCTCTGTTTGCCTGCCTATCAGCGTACACCAATTGTTTCCAGCCGCTGTTTTCCCTTAGCCAATGATGTCAGGACACAGAGGGACTCTTATACAGATTGGTTCGTTACCGGTCACGTGGTACGGAAGTGTAACAGAGAGCAGAGACGATCTGATGATGGAGCTGATACCAGAGTTGGAATCTCCCAGCTATTCTCAATAAATGCTGTTTAATTCCTTAAACCACAGAACACGGATTGAGGATAGAGGTTTTTGATTCCTAGGTGTGGGTGAGTGAAGAAACTTGTGAACTATCACTGCATGTTAAAGGGACACTGAACCCAATTTTTTTCTTTCGTGATTTAGATAGAGCATGCAATTTTAAGCAACTTTCTAATTTACTCCTATTATTAAATGTCCTTTATTCTATTGGTATCTTTATTTGAAATGCAATAATTTAAGTTTAGATGCCGGCCCATTTTTGGTGAACAACTTGGGTTGTCCTTGCTGATTGGTGGATAAATTCATCCACCAATAAAAAATTGCTGTCCAGAATTCTGATCCAAAAAAAAAGCTTAGATTTCTTCTTTTTCAATTAAAGATAGCAAGAGAACAAAGAAAAATTGATAATAGGAGTAAATTAGAAAGTTGCTTAAAATTGCATGCTCTATCTGAATCACGAAATAAAAAAATTGTGTTCAGTGTCCCTTTAAGTACATGCCTGTTATGGGAGATATCATGCTGAATCCTCTGTGAGCAAGCAGATAATACTCGCCACGGCATTTAAAGCAGTTATACAGTGTACTAGTCTCGCTCACACACTTGGACTATAACTGCTTCTGTTCATTCCATCTGTATGTGGACTGACGTTCTATTAAGTTGGCTTTAAACTTCATCCAAATGTTTCATTCATCTGTTACTTATGTTTTTTTTAAAGTTTGTTTATTTATTAATTGTTTGAAGGTTTTTTTGTGACGCTGATATATTTGACAGTGTAATTTGTTTTATGGGGCGAGACGTTAATGCTTACGATATAGGTGCAGCTCGCTGCTGTGATGAGCAGCAGCTCAAAGTTTTTATGAATTCCCCAGTTTCCAAGGTGTGATGTTGCACATTATAAATGTGTTAGATACATTATTACATTTGTCACCTAGAGAGATGGGAGGACAACTGCTTGCCTTGGAAGTGCCCAGGATCACTTGTAGACCACATATCAGCCATTTAGTGTACCTTCCCCCTCATTTATGTCTCTTCATGTACTTGGGGAACACTTGTAGACCACGTATCATCCATCTATTGTACTTTCCGCTCATCTAGTGTACCTTATCCTCTCATTTGCGTCTCTTCATGTACTGGGGGATCACTTGTAGACCACGTATCATCCATCTATTGTACTTTCCGCTCATTTACGTCTCTTCATGTACTAGGGGAACACTTGAAGACCACGTATCATCCATCTATTGTACCTTATCCTCATTTACGTCTCTTCATGTACTAGGGGAACACTTGAAGACCACGTATCATCCATCTATTGTACCTTCCCCTTATTTATGTCTCTTCATGTACTGGGGGAACACTTGTAGACCACATATCAGCCATCTAGTGTACCTTATCCTCATTTATGTCTCTTCATGTACTTGGGGAACACTTGTAGACCACGTATCAGCCATCTAGTGTACCTTATCCTCATTTACATCTCTTCATGTACTTGGGGAACACTTGTAGACCACGTATCAGCCATCTATTGTACCTTCCCCTCATTTATGTCTCTTCATTTACTGGGGGAACACTTGTAGACCACGTATCAGCCATCTATTGTACCTTCCCCTCATTTATGTCTCTTCATTTACTGGGGGAACACTTGTAGACCACGTATCAGCCATCTATTGTACCTTCCCCTCATTTATGTCTCTTCATTTACTGGGGGAACACTTGTAGACCACGTATCAGCCATCTATTGTACCTTCCCCTCATTTATGTCTCTTCATTTACTGGGGGAACACTTGCCCGTTAAAAAAAGTGTCAGGTTTGCAAACTCAGAGCAGCTGGCACCATTGAGGTTATAAACAAATATACATGCAAACAGGTGTATAATATGTATTAATACTTTCCCCTTCTGGTGAACCGCAGCCGTCCCACAGTCTCTCCCAAGGTCTGTGTGAATAGATCAGGTGTGCTAGCTGGAGGCGCTGGTTCAGCTTGTATCAGTCGTTGGTATCTTCCTTTCCTTTCCTTTCCTTCCTCGGTTGTATAACTCTAGGTGCAAAATAGTGGTGCTGAAATATCAGACAATACACCATACAAAGGTGAATATCTACTCACAGTGTATATTGCAGGTTACCGGCTCCTTCCCAATATGAAAAGACAATATCACAGATTCAGTCAAAAAGTTTGTCTTTATTTGGCTCAACGCAAAAGCGTTTCAACGGTCCCAGCCGTCTTTCTCAAGAGCAATAAAAGTGCTTTACAAACCAAAGCATACCTTTCCGCTGCACAGGCAGCCTTTAAATACATGTCAGTTACGCTACCTGCTTCCCCATTGGAGGAGAGCAGGTTTACAACTGATTCAAAATTTCAATTGTAAATTTAAAATAAACATCTAAAAAGACATAAAAAACAATATTAATTATATTAGAAACTATAAGTTTATTTTAAAATATACAATTTCTGTAGATATCATCATTTTTGCCGGTTTTGTAGTTCCCTTTCAGGTAGTTTTCTGTTTCAAGTTCTCTTTCAGGTCCGGTATGTCAGTGAAGATCACATGTTATAGGTTGTCCAATGAAATTCAGTTTCTGGTATAGTGATGTTTTGTAGTTCCCTTTCAGGTAGTTCTCTATTTCAGGTTCCCATTCAGGTCTGATATGTCAGTGGGTATCACATGTTATCGAATGTCCAATGAAAAACAGTTTCTGATATAGTGATATTGATTGCCTTTTCTTTTTTTCTCAAAATAAAAAGACATAAGTGTTATTCACAGATACAAAGTTTCTTAAATGAATTCTGCTTATCCCAATATTTAGAGGAGGTAGAATAAATTGCCACTTAGAAGTTTGTTATAAGTTGGAATAGATACTTTTCATAATTAAACATTCATATTATAAATAGACTTCTATACTTATTGAATGTTAAATATTGACTCAGCGACTTGTGTGTTGCATATAATTTCTTGAAATTAAGTGTGAGAATTATATTCTTTTGTACAATATGTGTATATATAAACATTAAGTGTGATGATATAACATGAACTGTCTGTATAAATACATGCTTATTTTGCCCCCCTTTCATGTACTAATGTTTTTCAGTATTCACTTTCCACAAATTTTACTGGTTTATTCGGGCCCCAATTTTTCTTAGGAACACATTATAGATTATCATCTGTTTTGACCCCCTTTCATATGTTGAAGGTTTTTAAGACAAAAACAGCTTTTTTTTTTTTTTGTGTCCTTATACTCGTATTCACCTCAACAAGAACAAAAAATGTTACTGATTAATTTAGGCCCCGTGATGATACTTGTAGACCACGTATCATCCATCTATTGTACTTTCCGCTCATTTACGTCTCTTCATGTACTAGGGGAACACTTGAAGACCACGTATCATTAATCTATTGTACCTTCCCCTCATTTATGTCTCTTCATGTACTGGGGGAACACTTGTAGACCACATATCAGCCATCTAGTGTACCTTATCCTCATTTACGTCTCTTCATGTACTTGGGGAACACTTGTAGACCACATATCAGCCATCTAGTGTACCTTATCCTCATTTATGTCTCTTCATGTACTTGGGGAACACTTGTAGACCACATATCAGCCATCTAGTGTACCTTATCCTCATTTATGTCTCTTCATGTACTTGGGGAACACTTGTAGACCACATATCAGCCATCTAGTGTACCTTATCCTCATTTATGTCTCTTCATGTACTTGGGGAACACTTGTAGACCACGTATCAGCCATCTAGTGTACCTTATCCTCATTTACATCTCTTCATGTACTTGGGGAACACTTGTAGACCACGTATCAGCCATCTAGTGTACCTTATCCTCATTTACATCTCTTCATGTACTTGGGGAACACTTGTAGACCACGTATCAGCCATCTAGTGTACCTTATCCTCATTTACGTCTCTTCATGTACTTGGGGAACACTTGTAGACCACGTATCAGCCATCTAGTGTACCTTATCCTCATTTACATCTCTTCATGTACTTGGGGAACACTTGTAGACCACGTATCAGCCATCTAGTGTACCTTATCCTCATTTACATCTCTTCATGTACTTGGGGAACACTTGTAGACCACATATCAGCCATCTAGTGTACCTTATCCTCATTTATGTCTCTTCATGTACTTGGGGAACACTTGTAGACCACGTATCAGCCATCTAGTGTACCTTATCCTCATTTACATCTCTTCATGTACTTGGGGAACACTTGTAGACCACGTATCAGCCATCTAGTGTACCTTATCCTCATTTACGTCTCTTCATGTACTTGGGGAACACTTGTAGACCACGTATCAGCCATCTATTGTACCTTCCCCTCATTTATGTCTCTTCATTTACTGGGGGAACACTTGTAGACCACGTATCAGCCATCTATTGTACCTTCCCCTCATTTATGTCTCTTCATTTACTGGGGGAACACTTGCCCGTTAAAAAAAGTGTCAGGTTTGCAAACTCAGAGCAGCTGGCACCATTGAGGTTATAAACAAAAGGGGCACTTAGCACCCCCTAGCAACTTCCTAGAACCACCACAGCAAAGAGCCAGCATTGATACAATTAGAAGTAACTTTTAGGGAAATAGGTACCAGTCCATATATATCTTTTTTAACCTATTATTTTTTCACTTTTTTTTTTTAAATGATTCCACATTTCTTATTCAGTTATTATTGTACCGGTTCTTTTGGCACTTCTGGCTGCTTATAGTCAGGAAATTGTCTGAAATTGTACAAGCTGTACTGACACCGGAATATGTTATCAGGTATCAATTGAAATTAACAGCAAGGGAGGATTTTTGGAACGAAAGAGATGCAGAGAGAAGAAACGAAACTGCTGAGCTTCCTAGTAGTGCCAGACAAAGTGTTTATTTAACTCATAAAAGCCAGGGCATTTTTTTCTTGTATTACCAAGAGCATGTCACTCAACTGTCTGATGTCTTGATGGGAATTTAAAGGAACACGAAACCCAAATTTGTGTTTTTCATGATTTAGGAAGAACGTGCAATTTTAAACAACTTTCCAATTTACTTCTATTATCAATTTTGCTTCATTCTCTTGGTATTCTTTAATGAAGGAGCAGCAATGCACTACTGGGAGCTAGCTGAACACATCAGTAAGCCAATGACAAGATGCATATACAAGTATGTGCAGCCCCAAACAGCAGCTAGCTCCCAGCTCCTGAGCCTTCTAGGTATGCTTTTCAACAAAGGATATCATGAGGAAAAAGCAAATTAGATAGTAGAAATAAATTAGAAGGTTTTTAAAACGGTGTGCTCTATCTGAAGCATGAAAGAAAAGTTTTGGCTTTCATGTCCCTTTAAACCCAACAGAGGGCTCGTTTCCATTAAAGGGACAGTTTACTCAAAACAATTCTCCCCTTTAATTTGTTCCCAATGATCCACTTTACCAGCTGGAGTGTATTAAATTGTTTACAAGCATTTCCTTTACCCTTGAAATAGTTAATTTAGCCTGTGGTATCCCCACTCATTCTGAAAGTTTTTGGCCTTAGATCCAAGCTATAGATAAGCTGTGTAAACACAGCCAGCAGAAGAAATTACACTCCCAGTGGGGTATAGAAGAGATAAGGTTATAAAATGTTAATTTTCCATTGTTCTCTCCAAGTATTGGACTTTGGTTTCTGAACAGATAAGATAAAGAAGCATGTATATGTACACAATGTGATAAAGTAATGAGATCTGATTATACCTACAAGCGCAACCCATTTTATTAGGTTGTGGCTTCAAAACACAAAATCAGCTAATTCATATACACAAATAAATCTTAAAAAGCAAATTCTCATACATTTTATTCTCTGTAACTGGTAGAAAAAGTAATAGAAAACTATTTTACAGTATACTGTCCCTTTAAATCAGTAAGCTACCAAAGCGTCTGAGAGCTAAAAGTAGTTTGCAACTCTATTTTAGTACCAGGTTTCCACTGAAATATTTTGCACAGTGTATGCAGTTGCTCTTTTTGTGTAGCTGTAAGTAGCGTTGTGTTAACGTTCATTGCTATGGTAACCCCACCTTACACTATAAAATGTATGTTTAACGTCTAACAAAAACAAACATACGTTGAATTAATTAATAAAATGAAATGAAAAATGTTGTTATATTAAATGTTTGAATTTATTTATATTTGTAATATTTAGTGCTGCCCTAGGCATAAGCATAGTTGGAATTTTGGAGATATGTGCTTGATTATATTTTTATATTTTTATTTTAAATAGGAACATAACTCCAACTTGTTTTATACCTGGGCCAGTAATAAATATTAAATATAACAATCAATTTATAAAGTAAAAACACTTCTCAATGGAAAAAAAAGGCCTCAAAAAGGTTATTTTTCCTTTTTTACACCTAGCTGAGCTGGGTGTAATGTTTGAGACCTTATCGACAGCTTCCGACTGTGTTTTACCTGTTTGGTTAATAGAAACCTGGTGTAAATTTGCGCTTCTCGGCTTCTGTAATTTTCTATGGGATGTGTAATCTATTTTCAGCAGCTGTCGGTAATGATGGAAAATGCACCATCGGATACTGTTGATATGCGTAATGGCTAACGACAGTAGTTTTTTCATTTTGCGACCTTGTGCAAAACCATTTACAGCTACATAGAAATGAGCCCAAAGTTGGCTAAAATGTGCTGTGGGTTATATTGCAATCAGAATACAATGTAATGCTTGTTTTTTTAATATCCTTAATTTATAATCAGTAATGAATACAGACAGCGAAAACATCATCACATCTTACAAAATTACATTTCTAACTTATACATCCATATTACTGGGATTTTATTTTGTTCTTTTTTCTTTTCTTTCCATTTTCTCATCCGTACAAACTTAGTTCTAAAAAAAAAAAACAATGTATTAGTATAGGTGAACTCCTATTAACTCCTTACATGGACCAGAGGGCTACCACTCTTACAGCTCCTTCTAGCCTACAAGGGGTAACCCTTTTACAGTAGCCATTAGCTAACTGCAACCCAAACCCTAACCATAGTACAAATGACAGTAGTGTTTATCTTATCTTGTTACATTGTTGCAGAGTCATTTTATATCGCTCACAATATTTCAACTGCAACATTCTTCTCGGGGACATGACGTCTTGGCAGTATTTGTGTTATTTATCTGGTTAACACTAGACACTGCCCCTTTATAAACCCAAACACAATGATTTGGGATGCAGTAATATGCGATAAGCACAGGAGAGAGTTAAACACTTTATTTTGCACCAGGTTGCACAGAACCCTGTTTGCTGCAATTGTTTTTTAAATAGTCAAATTCCACCAATCACTTACCTTATTAGAACTCAAAACTCACAGTTAAAGGGACAGTGTACAGTAAAATTGGTGTCCCCTTACTGTATTTACAATACTTGCTATGCCAGCTACAATTTAAACTGCATGAGAAATATCTGCATATTTTTGTATATGAAATAGCAGTTTCTGCTTACTGAAGCCACAATCCAATGAAATGGACTGAACTTGCAGGGAGAGCAGAACTTGTTATCTGTCTAATTATTACCATAAAGTCATCCTTATCTCATTTCTCACTGTGCAATACATAAACAGAAACACAGAGAGAAGAATGGAAAACAAACATTTTGGTATATCTCTGTTACACCCCCCACTGGGAGCGTGATTTAATCTAAACCTTCTAGTTTTAATATAAACAGTACTCCAGCAGGAGAGAAAAAAATACAGTACACTGTCCCTTTAAATTAAATGAATAAGGGGGAAACTGAAGGTATATTGTAAAGTTGTTTTACTACAGATAATTAAATATTTTACATTTCAATCTCAAAATGTTTTGTGCTCTTTATAGAGACTAAGTTGCATTGCTGCACCCGCAGCACTACTGACTAATGATGTATTTGTACTCCCTGAGTAATGTGACCACAGTGAGGTAATACAGATTGTCTTTTTGTTCATAACAACGAGAATCTTCTTTGGAATAAAATAAGCAAAACATACATTGCAAAGTAATGATTACTGCTAGACAATAGTATGCAGGGAATAAAGACACCAATTATGTATTAAACAGCTGTAATGTGTTTGAATAGCTAGATAGATAGATAGATAGATAGATAGATAGATAGATAGATAGATAGAAATACAGACAGATAGATAAATAGATAGATAGAGACAGACAGACAGACAGTCATAGAAAGACAGACAAATAGATAGATAGATAGATAGATAGATAGATAGATAGATAGACAGACATAGAAAGACAGACATATAGATAGATAGATAGATAGATAGATAGATAGAGACAGACAGACATAGAAAGACAGAAATATAGATAGATAGAGTCAGATAGATAGAGTCAGATAGATAGAAACAGATAGATGGATAGATAGATATACAGAGATAGATAGATACAGTCAGATAGATAGAAACAGATAGATAGAAGATAGATAGATAGATAGATACAGAAAGACAGATATATAGACAGACATAGATAGACACAAAAAGTCAGATAGATAGATAGATAGATAGATAGATAGATAGATAAATAGATAGAGACAGACATATAGATAGATAGAGACAGACAGACATATAGATAGATAGATAGATAGATAGATAGATAGATAGATAGATAGAGAGAGAGACAGACATAGAAAGACAGACATATAGATAGATAGATAGATAGATAGATAGAGACAGACATAGAAAGACAGACATATAGATAGATACAGTCAGATAGCAACAGATAGAGTCAGATAGATAGAAACAGATATATGGATAGATAGATATACAGAGATAGATAGATACAGTCAGATAGATAGATAGAGACAGACCTATAGATAGATAGATAGATAGATAGATAGATAGACAAACAGATAGATAGATATCTAGATATCATAGCTGCACCTACACTGTGGAAACTTGCCTAATCCTGCTGCAGACACACGATTACTGACTAATGATTTATGTATTTGTTCTTGATTTCATAACAATAAGAATCTTTTTTTAAATAAAATAAGCAAAACACACATTGCAAAGTTGAAGTAATGATTACTGGTAGACAATCATATGCAGGGAATGAAGACACTAATTACGTATTAAAATCTACAGCTGTGAAGAATAGATAGACAGATACACAGACATAGATAGATAGATAGATAGATAGATAGACACAAAAAGTCAGATAGATAGATAGATAGATAGATAGATAGATAGATAGATAGATAGAGACAGACATATAGATAGATAGATAGATAGATAGATAGATAGATAGATAGATAGAGACAGACATATAGATAGATAGATAGATAGATAGATAGATAGACAGACATAGATAGATAGATAGATAGATAGACAGACATAGATAGCTAGATAGATAGATAGATAGATAGATAGACACAAAAAGTCAGATAGATAGATAGATAGATAGATAGATAGAGACAGACATATAGATAGATAGATAGATAGATAGATAGATAGATAAATAGATAGATAGACAAACAGATAGATAGATATGGACAAAACATAAGAAAAAAAGAAGAGATTAAGCTGCATAGCTGCACCTACACTGTGGAAACTTGCCTAATCCTGCTGCAGACACACGATTACTGACTAATGATTTATGTATTTGTTCTTGATTTCATAACAATAAGAATCTTTTTTTAAATAAAATAAGCAAAACACACATTGCAAAGTTGAAGTAATGATTACTGGTAGACAATCATATGCAGGGAATGAAGACACTAATTACGTATTAAAATCTACAGCTGTAGAGAATAGATAGACAGATACACAGACAGACATAGATAGATAGATAGATAGATAGATAGATAGATAGATAGATAGATAGAGTCCTGGGACTCTTCTGCTCACTGGCGTATAGGGACAACTCCACTCTAAAGTTGGTTTATTCAGAACAGGATCATCTATTCCCCCTAACCCCCCTCCGCAAAAAAAAAGCTTTATAATACATTTTATAACATTTAGATAGATCAGATACTTTGTTCTGAGTTTTATGTCAATTTAAATGTCAATTACAGCCAAATCCAAGAAATGGATTTCCCGCACAGCTATTGACTAAGAGGTGGAAACATCACCTCTCAGCCAATTAGCGTTCAGCCAGTGGGCTGCCTTAGCAGTTCAGTGCGGTGAACACTGCAAACAAATAAAGGAGCTTTCAGCATGAAGTATTTTATACTTCATGACAGAAAGTCCCCTTTATTTGTTCCAATGGTAAATCCTAGCGTTTCAGAAACGCTGATTTACCATCACTTTAACAAAAGTGCCCTTTTTTTCCCCCTCAAAAACTACAGTCATTTAGAGTTACAAAACGCAATGGATTATGGACAGAGTTCTTGTGGGACTAGCGATGCTGTCTGGACCAGCGGTATTTTCCACTCAGGTCCAGGAGAGTTTTGCGGGTCCCAAGCAGGACTTTAAGTATGTGTTTAAGCCATTTGCAAGGGTTAAACACATAGCATTACAGTGTTACTAGTTTTAAAATTACATGCTCTAACAGATTAGATCATGTCGTTTTAACACAATAATGGCCCTTTAAAATGCTGTAAAACATGTTAATTAACAAGTTTTTATTAATTTATTTATTTTGGATTGGACAAATGTTTTGTTCTAAAAAAAACTCATAGATCTTTACCAATAAACATAATGGGTGTAGTGATCCCTGGAAGGGGTGAGTCAAATGTAATTCCTTACTCACACACACCAGGTTTGTTCCTTAAAACAGAATATTACATATTGTGAAACATTGCCCTCGGGCATAAGCTGGATAAAAACAATCCTAACTACCAGATCATCACAGCAGTGAGCAAAAGCTATGACACCAACAAAATAATCAGTGGCCGGTTTCCTACCAATACTCACCTCCACGGCTGCCTGCGAGGGTTACAATGCATTTGATAGTACTTATGTATATGAAAGAGCAACAGAGACATAAAGTACAAAAAGGAAATGCTCTAATGTGCTTTATGAAGGTGGATAGTGCAATAATTAAAAGGAAATAAAACCCAGAATTTTTCTTTCATGATTAAGATAGAACATGAAATGTTAAACAACTTTCTAAATTACTTCTATTATCAAATTGTTTTTGTTTTCTTGTTATCTTTTGTTTAAAAGCATTGGGCTAAGTCCAGCTGTTGCTCCTCCCCCTCAGTGTATCCAGGCCCCTCTCTCAATCCAGAGCCTCTGTGACAATATTTCAGCTACAACAGTTGGGGCCTACTTCTAAACAGATTTTTATCTGAATTGTAGTGCCTGCCAACCCCAGGAAGGGGGTGAGTAACCATACAGGAGCTGCCAGGGAGTAGTTTAGGGCATTTTCTTATTTTGGGGCTATAGAGCTGATTACATTGGGAGATTGTACAAGTGTTTGAATAAGTGTTACTTTTAGTGTAGAGGGCTCTCTACCAGGTTTTCATTGTATACTGTTATATAAGTACAAACATGGAACAAAATATTTCTGTCCCCACTGTAATTTCTATAAAGGAGTCAGTTACAGATATCCCTCTATATACATATATATGTTTATTTTGCAAAGATGTTCCAGTATAACAGATCACTCAAATCTGTAAGAATTGTATACCTCAAATTTTGCATACATATCAGCCCGAACAGTCTAATGTTCAGAGGGAATTCTCCCTGTACTTGACAATCACGGGGACAACTACTGTTTTTACTCCTGAAGCTAAAAATAAAATATACATAATAGTGACTGTTTGTTTAATCTGGGGTTTTAGTTTTTTCACTGCTAAATCTTGTAAGGGATAGAAAGCTACTGAGGTAGTGTTTGCCTTTTAACTCATAAGAAAGGATTCAAGACTTTCTTGATGGTTGGAAGGTCACCTTTGTAAGAGCATTACAGCTCTTTCTTCAAGAGGAATTGCAATATTGTGGGTTTTTGAAAGATTTTACATCTTTGGTGCAGATTTGCAAAGCTGCAACATGTCTTATCTGCATACTTTTTTATCGGTTGAGTTTATCACTTGAGGTTTTGCTTTTTAGCAAGCAGCTTTTGGCAGGAAAGTCCTTCAGGCCACAGTGTCGGCTAAATAAGAACAAAGACCAAAGAAAACATAATTTATGTAAGAACTTACCTGATAAATTCATTTCTTTCATAGTGGCAAGTGTCCATGAGCTAGTGACGTATGGGATATACATTCCTACCAGGAGGGGGCAAAGTTTCCCAAACCTCAAAATGCCTATAAATAAACCTCCCACCACACTTATACCTTAGTTTAACGTATAGCCAAGTAGTGAGGTGTAAAAAGGAGTAAAAAAGCAAACAAAAAGAGGAACTGGAAAAAAGAATGTTCTTTTATACAAAAAAAATCATAACCAAACCACAACATAATTATAACCAAACCACAACATAACCATCATAACCTAAAAAATAGGGTGGGTCTCATGGATTCTTGCCACTATGAAAGAAATAAATTTATCAGGTAAGTTCTTACATAAATTATGTTTTCTTTCATGTAAGTGGCAAGAGTCCATGGGCTAGTGACTTATGGGATATAATGCTTGGGTGTGGAAGTCCACAGAGTCACTAGAGAGGGAGGGATAAAATAAAAACAGCTATTTCCGCTGATAAATTAAATCCAAATATTAAGTTTTTCATAAAAATTATAAAAAACTCAAATCATAGGCACTAAAATCAAACTGAGAAAGCTGCCTGAATAACCTTTCTACCAAAGGCTGCTTCAGAAGAAGCAAACACATCAAAAAGGTAAAATATTAGTAAAAATATACAAAGAAGATCAAGCTGTTGCTATGCAAATTTGATCAACTGAAGCTTCATTCTTTAAAACCCAAGATATAGCGACTGATCTAGTAGAATGAGCTGTAATACGCTGAGACAAATACTGCTCCTCCTCCAAATAAGCTTTCAAAATCAAAAGCTCAAACCAAAATTCCAAGGGAATGGCAAAAGCTTTCAGACTTTTTCTGCAACCAGAAAAAAATAACAAATAGACTAGAAGTCTTACTGAAATCTAAGTAGTTTCAACATAATATTGCAAAATTCTTACCACATTCAAAGAATGTAAAGACCCCTTAGGAGTATTCCTAGGGATAGGACACAAAGAAGAAACAATAATCTCTCCATTGTTTATCTTGATGGAAATCAGATAAGGAGACACAAGAGAGAACAGACAATTCAGAAACTCTTCAAGCAGATGAGAAAACCAAAGATATAACACTTTCCAAGAAAGTAGATAAATAACCAAAGAATGCAGAGACTCCAAAGAAAAAACCTGCAAAAACTTAAAAACCAAATTGAGACTCCAAGGAGGAGAAATTGAATTAATAACAGGCTTGATACGAAACAAAACCTGAACCAAACAGTGAAAATCAGAAAGCTGAACAACATGTTTATGAAATAAGACAAAAAAGCAAAGGATTTACATACAAAAAAACTGAATTCACATCAACCTGAAGAAACTGTAAAATCCTAGGAATTCAAAAGAATGTGAAGAATAATCATGAATGGAACACTCTGAAATATAGGATTTCCAAACCCTAAATTAAAATTTCCTTGAAACAGATTTATAAACCTGTATTATAGAGAAAAAATAACTGAGTCATAAAAACTTCTATGAACAAAAATGAAGTGTTCAGATCCAAAGCCTTCACATTTAGAAATTTGAGATCCTATGAAAAACTGGGCCTTGAGACAAAAAAGGTCTGGTCTTATAAAAAGAGACCAAAGCTGGCAACTGGACATTCGGACAAAGTCTGCATTAGTGATGTCGCAAACAGTTCTGCCGCGAATAGTTCGCAGCGAACATAGCATGTTCGTGTTCGCAGCGGACGGCAAACATATGCGATGTTCGATCCGCCCCCTATTCGTCATCATTGAGTAAACTTTGACCCTGTAGCTCACAGTCACAAGACACATTCCAGCCAATCAGCAGCAGACACTCCCTCCCAGACCCTCCCACCTCCTGGACAGCATCCATTTTAGATTCATTCGGAGCCTGCATTCTTAGTGAGAGGAGGGACAGTGTAGCTGCTGCTGATTTAATAGGGAAATCGATAGCTAGGCTAGTGTATTCAGTGTCCACTACAGTCCTGAAGGACTCATCTGATCTCTGCTGTAAGGACAGCACCCCAAAAAGCCCTTTTTAGGGCTAGAACATCAGTCTGCTTTTTTTTTTTTTCCCCTGTGTAATCTAATTGCAGCCTGCCTGCCAGCTCAGGCTCACAGCGTATACTGTGCCCACTTGCCCAGTGCCACCACTCATATCTGGTGTAACAGTAGTGTACATTTAAAAAATAAAAAAAAAAAACATTTTTTAATTTGAAATAATAGCAGTCATTTTCCTTCACACGTGTGCGTTTGAGGTCCTGCCAGGGCACAGTGTGACACCAGTGCAAGTCATATCTGCTAAAACAGTAGTGTACATTAAAAAAAAAAAAAACCTTTTTTTAATTTGAAATAATAGCAGTCAGTTTCCTTCACACGTGTGCGTTTCAGGTCCTGCCAGGGCACAGTGTGACACCAGTGCAAGTCATATCTGCTAAAACAGTAGTGTACATTTAAAAAAAAAACAACTTTTTTTACTGTGAAATAATAGCATTCAGTTTCCTTCACACGTGTGCATTCCAGGTCCTGCCAGGGCACAGTGTGACACCAGTGCAAGTCATATCTGCTAAAACAGTAGTGTACATTTAAAAAAAAAAAAAAACCTTACACTACCTGAATGATACAACATCATACCTGATGTTTTAAAGCACGTTATTCCAAATAATTTAGGAATTTTAGGTGATTTATGCCCTTTGGCATATCTGCTAAAACAGTAGTGTACATACATTTAAAAAAAAAAAACTTTTTTATTGTGAAATAATAGCAGTCAGTTTCCCTCACACGTGTGCGCTCCAGGTCCTGCCAGGGCACAGTGTCACACCAGTGCAAGTCATATCTACTAAAACAGTAGTGTACATACATTTATAAAAAAACAACCTTTTTTTACTGTGAAATAATAGCAGTCAGTTTCCCTCACATGTGTGCGTTTCAGGTCCTGCCAGGGCACAGTGTGACACCAGTGCAAGTCATATCTGCTAAAACAGTAGTGTACATTTAAAAAAAAAAAAAAACCCTTACACTACCTGAATGATACAACATCATACCTGATGTTTTAAAGCACGTTATTCCAAATAATTTAGGAATTTTAGGTGATTTATGCCCTTTATGGATTAAAACCAGACTCTGCATCAACTATGTAATTTTCCATGGGAGTTTGCCATGGATCCCCCTCCGGCATACCACAGTCCAGGTGTTAGTCCCCTTGAAACAACTTTTCCATCACTTTTGTGGCAAGAAAGAGTCCCTGTGGGTTTTAAAATTCGCCTGCCTATTGAAGTCTATGGCGGTTCACCAGGTTCGCAAACTTTTGCGGAAGTTCGCGTTCGCCGTTCGCGAACGCAAAATTTTAGGTTTGCGACATCACTAGTCTGCATACCAAAACCTGAAAGGCCATGCTGGTGCTATCAGAAACACATAAGATTGTTCCATTATGATCTTGGAGATTACCCTTTGGAAGAAGAACAAGAGATGGAAAAAAGAAAGCAGGTTGATAAAACAGATAACTGCTAAAGCATTCATCATTTCCACCTGAAAAACACCAAACCTGAAAAGGTATCTGAATATTCCTGTTCAGGCGAGAGGCCAACAGATCTAATTCTAGAAGACCCCACATCTGTACAAGTTGGAAAAAACACATCTGGATGGAGAAAACACTCCCCCAGATGAATAAAATAACGGCTGAAATAATCCGCTTCCCAATTGTCTACACCTGAGATATGAATTGCAGAGTCTTAACAAGAGTTGGATTCTGCCCAAGAAAATATCAAAGATACTTCTTTCATCGCTAAAGGACTGCAAGTCCCCCTTGATAATTGACATATGCCACTGTCTGTGACATTGTCTGATAGAAAACAAAAGTAAAGATCTCTCTTCAAATAGAGGCCAAGCCTGAAGAGCTCTAAAAATAGCACAGAGTTCTAAATATTGATTGAAAACCTCACCTCTTGAGGATTCCAAACCCCTTGTGCTGTCAGAGATCCCCAGACAGCTCCCCCAACCTGAAAGACTTGCATCTGTTGTGATCACAATCAAGGAAGGACGAACAAAGGAGGCCCCTTTACACAATAAGGTGATGGTTAAACCACCAAGTCAGAGAAAGCTGAGTGTTGGGATTAAAGTATATCAACTGTGATAACTGAGTATAATCCATGCACCACTGGTGCAACATGCAAAAGCTGTAGAGGTTTCATATGAAAATGAGCAAAGGAGAATGCGTCCGATGCAGCGATCATAAGACCTAAAACTTTCATGCACATAATCACTGGAGAGAATTATAGAGACTAAAGGTTTAGACAAGCTAAGACCAATTTAATTTGTCTCTTGTCTGTTATGGAAAGAGTCATAGACACTAAATCTATCTTGGAAACCTAAGAAGATGACCTTGTCTGAAGAATCAAGAAACTCTTAGGTAAATTGATCCTCCAACCATATACTTGAAGAAACAACATCAGTTTTTTCTTTTAGCTGAATCTCACAAGAAACAACTAAACTAGTACCAAGACATCGTCCAAAAACACTGCAATACCTTACCCTCTGATTACAGAAAGAAGAACACCAAGAACCTTCAAGAAAAATATTGGTGCTGTTGCTAGGCCAAATGGAAAAGCAACAAATTGGTAATGCTTGTCTAGAAAAAAGAATCTCAAAAAAACAATAGTGGTCTGGATGAATTGAAAAGTGAAAATAAGTGACCTGTAAGTCAATAGTGGACATAAAATAACCTTGCTAAACAAAAGGTAGAATAGTCCTTATAGTCACCATCTTGAAAGTTACAAAACAATTTAATTGAATCTGAAAAAAAATCTTCCCTCTTAGGGACAATGAATAGATTGAAAATAGAAATCCAATCCCTGTTCCTGCTGATGAACTGGTACAATCACCCCTGAAAACTCTAGTTTTGAAACACATTTAAGAAAAGTCTGAGCCTTTACAGGGTTTGTTGCAACATGAGTAAGAAAGAATCTTCCCAAGGAAGGTCTCATTCTAAAATCTATTTGAAACTCTTGAGAAACAATATTCTATTGATTTTGGAGTGAAACTGTCCAAATGTCTTGAAATAACTTAATCTGCCCCCCTCCACCCCAGAAGAACTGGTTTGAGGGCCACACCTACATGCAGACTTAAAGGCTAAATTTGGTTTCTTATAAGGCTTGGAATTATTCCAATTTGGAGATAGTCTCTAATTAGAGCCAAAAGCCTGAGAGGTTTTCTGTTCTCTATTCTGACGAAAGGAACGAAAACAAATGAGAGCTTTAAATTTACCCTTAAATTACTTATCTAAGGGCAGAAAAAAACTCCCTTATCCACAGATATAATGGAGATAATCCAATTCAATTGAGAAACAATCAAATTATTACCCTGAAATAATAATTTATATTTTTAGGCACCATGTCAGAATTTCAAGATTCAAACCATAAAGCTCTTCTAAATAGAATAGCTATAACCTTAAATGACATCAAATACAGTATCATAAATAAAATGATTCACATATTGAAGCAAAAAACAGTGTTATATACTTCAGAATCTGATAACTGCTATGCTGACTGTGCAACCCGAAAGTTGAAGCAGCAGCAACATCATCCTAAGAATATAAACCGCATGTAAATATGCTCTTCTAAGGTAAGATTTAAGCTTCCTTAAAGGATCCTGAAAAAAAAATAAGTACTATCTTCCATAGGAATAGCATTACATTCCCAAAAAGGAACCAGGTTTAGACCATTCTTTAGCAAACGTATTACAGATAACATCTAGAATAGGAAAAAAACCTCAGGAGCAACCTTAGAAATCTTTAAACACAGAATTTAAATGATTATCAACTTAGATATAAGGAGTACAAGACTCCCCAATATGTAAGGTTAACAATACTTCCTTAAAAGAGAACTAAAAAAATTTCAATTTAAAAAAAGATTAGCCAATTACTATCTCTGATGCAGGATCCTCTGAGAGAAAGGAACCCTCATCAGCAGAAGATACTAAAATATGCTGTCGGTAAGTACAAAATTGATTAAATCTATAACAAGTTTGGAAAGACCTTTACATTTATTTGAAGGCGCAATAGCAGTCATAGCCTTCTTATGGCTGCAGCAGTAACAGTTTTTATATCTGCAGAACTATTAGGTACACTAAACTGAGAAAGTAAAAACAGTAAATTTAATTGTACACATAGAAACATTATCAGCATATAATAATATGATAAAATAAGTGCCCATAATTAAAGGGCTAGAAATCTTTGTAACCAGTCATACATAAAAACAAATGTTTTATAAAGATGAATATAAAGTTTATTAAATGTACTTACTTTGATTATAAATGAAGCTTCTAAGTATATGAAATCTTTATATTTATTTTTTATAAAATCTGCGGGAACGAACGCCTATAAAAGTGAGCAGCACTTTCTAAATATGCATAATTGCGCTCCATCCAATCAAGAAGCAGTGGCACCATCTTAATTAACATATTGATGGTCTGAGCTTGGGTTAAACATCGCATGCGCACTAACGTTTTTGAAGAATCGCTGGTGCACTAACATTTTTAAAGAATCGCTTGCGCACTTCTGCTGTCTTGATAGCCACTCCATCTGACTGAGACATCACAAAACTCTTGTTATGCTTCTGGCGCTTTGTGGATGATGCACCTCAAGGCAGAGCATAGATAAGAACACATTCGCATGTGCAAGTCATGGGTGTAGACAAACTGCGCATGCGGGCCACCATGATGGTTCTACCCAAGTAGACCACCATTATAGGGCTGCTATAATGAGCTTAATGGTGGGTTTGGCAGATATTGCATTTTATAACAGAAAAAATAGGTAAACCCTTTTAAACATTTAATATAGATAAATTACAAAAAGTATTTATATTCCACAATGTTTTTAATAATTTAGAAATATTTTTTGGGTTTACTATCCCTTTAAGCTGAGAGAATAAAATCAGCTTGACAATAATAACACACTTAGCTTTTGAAAGAATTGTGTTCAGGCATCTTTGGTTTCTACAGTAACATCAGAGGCAGGATCAGTTTGAGACATCTCGCAAAATGTAACAAAAAAGAAAAATAACATTTTTCCAATGTAACAGTTTCAGAAAATAGGAAAAATTCATGATAGAATTATTATAGAAAAAAAAAAGCAGCGAGCCAAAGAGGGAGAGGCTTAATATAACAAATTTAGGGAGAGGCTTAAAGGGACAGTCAAGTCCAAAAAAAACTTTCATGTTTTCAAATAGGGCATGCAATTTTAAACAACTTTCCAATTTACTTTTATCACCAATTTTGCTTTGTTCTTTTGGTATTCTTAGTTGAAAGCTAGACCTAGGAAGGCTCATATGATAATTGCTAAGCCCTTGATGGCCACCTCTAATCACATGCTTTGTATTTGCTTTTCACAGCAGGGGAGAGCTAGTTCAGGTAAACCCTATAGATAACATTGTGAGCACGCCCATGGATTGTGGCAGACACTGCACTAATTGGCTAAAATAAAAGTCAATAGATAATAAATAAAATGTCATGTGATAAGGGGGCTGTCAGAAGATGTTTAGATACAATGTAATCACAGAGGTAAAAAGTATATTAATATAACTGTGTTGGTTATGCAAAACTGGGGAATGGGTAATAAAGGGATTATCTATCTTTTAAAACAACAACAATTCTGGTGTTAACTGTCCCTTTAATATAACAAATTTAGGCGCCAAAAATGACGCAAAAATGACGCAAATGCAAAGAAAAAAACTTTTGGCGCCAAAGCTAACACAATGAAATCACGAAACTCGTGTCATAACCGGTGCGACTTCGCGCCAAAAATTTTCGCGCCAAGAACTATGCAGTAAAAAACAGCATTTTGCGTCCTCGCACGCTTATTTTGCCTGCAAAAAACTGAGGTAAGAAAATTTTTTACTTAAAGGGACACTGAACCCAAATTTTTTCTTTCATGATTCAGATAGAGCATGACATTTTACACAACTTTCTAATTTACTCCTATTATCACATTTTCTTCATTCTCTTGGTATCTTTATTTGAAATGCAAGAATTAAAGTTTAGCTGCCGGCCCATTTTTGGTGAACAACCTGGGTTGTCCTTGCTGATTGGTGGATAAATTCATCCACCAATAAAAAAGTGATGTCTAGAGTCCTGAACCAAAAAAAAAGCTTAGATGCTTTCTTTTTCAAATAAAGAGAGCAAGAGAACAAAGAAAATTTTATATTAGGAGAAAATTAGAAAGTTGCTTAAAATGGCATGCTCTTTCTGAATCACAAAATAAAATATTTGGGTTCAGTGTCCCTTTAAATAAACTACCCAAAACATAAATTCCATACTGAAACTGTTAGACAAAAGGGAAAAAAACATATACCAGACTCATGGCAAATATAAGCAAATACATATATTTAAAACTTTATAACATAAAGCGCCAAACATAGCTGAGAGTGTCTTAAATAAATTATACATACTTACCGAAAGACACCCATCCACATATAGCAGACAGCCAAACCAGTACTGAAAAATATCAGCAGAGGTAATGGTATAGGAGTATAACGGCGATCTGAAAAGGGAGACAGGGGATGAATCCCTGCGACCGATAACAAAAAGCCTTTGAAAGGATTTCCCATGAGTGAAACCACTAAATCAACAGGCAATACTCCCTTCACATCCCTCTGACAAACACTGTACTCAGGGCTTCAGAATGCATAGAAGTGCCTATCATAGAAGAAATCAAGCACAACTTACTTCACCACCTCCACAGGAGGCAACATTTGTAAAACTGAGGTATGTGTGTGGTGAGGGGTGTATTTATAGGCATCTTGAGGTTTGGGAAACTTTGCCCCCTCCTGGTAGGAATGTATATCCCATACGTCACTAGTTCATGGACTCTTGCCACTTACAAAGACCAAATAAACTAAATTTTGACTTACCTAAATAAATTATTTTCTTTTCAAATGATAATGGTCTACAGGCCCCATCCATTTCAATTTTTGGGCAACAGTTCTAATGACACCTCTATAGACCCTGCTTTGCCTTTCCTACCTTTCCTTCCTATTCACTACTCAGCTATACATAAAACTAAGAGAGAGATGGGAGGTGGGATTTAAAGCTCTTATATCAGTTCTTAACCTCCTCCTAGTGGCAGGAAATATATCCCGTATGTTATGGAGGACTGTGGACCATCATCATTCGAAAGAAAATAATTTTTATGTCATAAAAAATCTCCTTAACGAATGTTGGCTTAGACAGCGCCATCTTATTTTTCATGTTCAAGTATTTGCAGATCTGTGCCAAAATCATTGTTTATTTGATGTGTTTTGTTTGATCTGTTGGTGTTAAACATTTGGCAAGCACCTTTGGCTGCTGAATTTGATATTTGAATTAAATGTGTATGAAAAGGTTAAAAGACATAAAACCCAACATTTTCTTTCATGATTCAGGTAGAGAATACAATTTTACAACTTTCCAATTTACTTTTCTTATCTACTTTTTTTGTTTTCTTGCTATACTTTGTTGAAAAGCAGGGATGTGAGCTCAGGAGTGTGAATAGGTCCACATAGCCTGAGGAAACAGCCAGTTGTAGGCTGAGAAATGCGTTGCTTTTAAAATAAAAATATTCTTTTTAACTAATACACTTGCTGCTGGATTTTATCTGGGAATCCATCTATACTCCTGCATCAGTTTGGGAGCTTTCTTATTTGCTGAAACCTTTGAAACAGTCAGCTGGGCGGCTGAGAAGTCCCAGTCTGTGTATATTGCCCCTGGAGGTGCTTTGCTACATGTAAGTGTGCATATTCCCTGGATACACATAGATTTGTACAAACTGTACTGGGCTATGTTGCCTCTATATCCTCCCCTTTAGGAACCAGGAAGACCTCACTGGTAAAGAAGTACTACAGAATTATCTCTGCGTCTGTTCAGTTTGCTGGGCAACTGTGAGGTTCCAGTCTGCTTCCTTGCACTTTTTGGTGCTATTCGTTTGTGAGTATTAGTCTTACATATTTTGCTTGTCCCTTGTATTGTGGTATTAGGCCATTGTGCGCCTCTGTGTTTCTTTTTTCAAACCATCTGTTATCATCAGGATTTTGACCCCCCTACGACAGAGAGCTGACCTTTACAATCTTCTGGAGCTATTGTGACTTACAGGATATCATTTAGTTATTGGACATTTATTGTGTTTCCAGTCACAAGGTTATATATATATTTTTCTCTGGTATTCTGCTGTTTATTTTTAGAGTGTTGTTGTATACATTATTATTGTTCTTATTACATTGTGTTACATTTGTTTTGATTGAGAGCGCTCCCTTGAGGATTGGTGTGCTTCCACACACCATATCTATATATTTTGAATAGGTCCACAGCACTATATCGCAGCAGTTTTGCAGTAATGTTATACATCAGCAAGAGCACTAGAGCACTTTTTCCTGTCATGTAGTGCTTCAGGCATGTGTGCTACCTACCTAGGTATCATTTTAACAATGAATATCCTGAGAACGAAGCAAATTTGATAATAGAAGTAAATTGTATTTTTTAATTTTTTTTATTATTTTTTTTCCCAAAATGTTTCATTACAACAATAATAAAAGTCTGACATGTTAATAAAATGCAATATTGTCAATGATGAAAGAGACACGCAGGTCTCTATAGTCTTAAAATGAACTATATAAAGAAAGACTAAATATCTCACATATATTTCAAATGCATACAATAACATCAGAGAATCTTAAGTAATAAATTAGGGATAAGGAGGGGGCGGGGAAGGGGGGAAGAGGTGAGGGGGGAGAGGAGGAAGGGGTAGATGAAGTACTTGTCTAGTAGTAGTCTTTTTTTTTAGGGGTTGGCAATCACATTAGGTGCCCAGGTGGTATTGTATCTTATTCCCCAGTCTGCCCAGATAAGTTCAAATAGGTCAGATCTGTCTAGTGTTTGGAATATACTTTTCTCCATTATGTAAATGTATGCCATCGAATTTAATATCGAAGGCCAACTAGGGGGGACGTAGTTTTCCATGCCTTGGCAATTGCCGCTTTAACCGCAGTTAATAGGTATATGCCTAAAAAGGCCTGGTGTTTAGGGAGAGAGTGAGTCCCAATGTGGAGGAGGGCACTTGCAGGGGTCTTGAGAAGGGTTATACCCAAGTCAAGCAGAGCACGGAAACAGGAGTTCCATAAAGGAGCAATTTTAGGGCATTCCCAAAAAATATGTAGTGCGTCCCCTATCTGTCCACAGCCACTCCAGCACAGAGGCGAGGCTGAATCATACATTTTGGCCAGTCTCGTGGGGATATAATACCAGTGCGTCAAAAGTTTGTAGTAAGTCTCAAATAATGTGACACAATGTATAGCCTTTTTTGTGAGGGTGAAAGTAGATTGTCAAATTTGTGGGGAAAAAGTGGTATTGAGGTAAAGTTCCCATGATGAGGTAGTTTGTTGTCTATCTCTGTGTTACCTATGAGAGTATAATGTAGGGATAAGGGTTTGTGTAATCTATTCCCTTGCTGCCATACAGTTTCCCACATTGTGCATGGGCGAGCTAGATCAGGTTTGAAGCCCCAACTTATCAAGAAGCTTTTCAACCTGATATGTTAAAATCTCATGTGCAGGGGTATAGAAGAGTTAGCATGTATTTCCTCAAGTGTGTGAAACTTCGGTTGTGGGGAAGAGGACCAAAGGTCTGAGACCCTCTCCACTCCTAGTTGAGCCCAATTTTGGGTGTGGGAGTCGGGGAGACCTAGGAGTAACCCTGTAAGGGGGGTAATCGGAGAAGGGTGTGGGGCTATGTGAGGATAATGTCTAAGTTTGTCCCACATCCTCAGACATTCACAGATAATGGGGTTAGTGACATTTAAAGTATGTTGGGAATGTGGAGGGATCCATATTAAATCTGGTAGATATATGTGGTGTGGTAAGAAAGCTTGTTCAATGGTTTTCCATTTGGCGGTGTAGAGAACTCTGTAGAATTTTATGTGCCACTCTAGGTGGTTTGTGCTGCCAGATGTATTTGGTGAATTCACTTTGAAACTAGTGGAGCAGGTATCTGGGGACTCTGATAGGGAGACACCTAAAGAGATATGTTATTTTGGGTAAGAAGGACATTTTAAGGGCTGTGAGTCTGCCTATCCAGGAAATATGTGTATAATCCCATTTATTTTTCAGTGCGTAGTTCAGATAATAGGGGGAGATAGTGATCTTTTATGATCTGAGGTATGTTATGTGATATCTTAACCCCTAGGTGTGTGACAAAATTGTTAACACAATTAACCTTATGTTGGGTTTTGAGGCTGTGGATCACAGTTTGGGATATGCCCCATGTAAAAATTTCGGTCTTGTCTAGATTCAATTTATAAAAGGATAGCTGTCCAGAATAGTCAAGGATTTCCTTTAACCTGGGAAATGAGGACAGAGGGTCTGATGAGAAGATGGTAATATCATCGGCAAATAGGGCTATTTTATGGTTTGTACCATGTAGGGTAATGCCATCAATAGATTTATCTGATCTGATTTTTTCTGCAAGGGGCTCTATAGCCAATGCAAATAGCAGGGGTGAAAGGGGGCATCCCTGTCTAGTTCCATTGCATATTGAGAAAGAAGGTGGTATCCTAGCCCTTTTACCGATGCAGTAGGAGTAGAGTATAATGCTTGGATAGCTGTTCGGATAGATTCAGGGAAACCAAAAGTTTTGAGGACCTCCCATAAATAACTCCACCTAACTCGATCAAAAGCCTTCTCTGTGTCTAGTGAGATGACAGAGAAAGGCCTGTGCAGTCTGGTGGATTCGGTGAAAATGTTAAGTAAACACCTAGTATTGTCAGGACCTTCCCGGTTGGGTATGAAACCTACTTGGTCTAGATCAATAAGGTGGGGGAGCAGAACAGAAATATGGTTAGCTAGTAGTTTAGCATAGATTTTTACATCCAAATTAATTAGTGAAATTGGTCTATAGCTAGAGCAGAGAGATGGGTCTTTAAAGGGTTTTGGGATGGTAATAATTGTGGCTTCCAAAAACTCACTAGAGAATTTGCCTTCTTCTTTAGCTAAGTTAAAAAACCGAAGGTGAGAGTTTGGTAAGATACGTTTTATAAAAAGACGCCGGGAACCCATCTGGGCCTGGGGTTTTAAACGCTTTCATGTTTTTAATGACTACTTTAATTTCTCTAAGTGTAAAGGGAGTTGTGAGGGAATCGCAGTTTTCATCTAGGAGAGTTGGAAGCTTTAATTTTTCCAGGAATGTCCTGATGTCTCGAGGGGTGGTTGCTGTGTGACCTACAGACTTTTCTATATTATACAATCCTGAATAGAATTTAGCAAAACATGTGCCTATTTGCGATGGTAGTTGGTAAGTCTGGTTCCTTGATTGTATATGGTGGATTCGAGTGGAGCTTGTCCTATGTCTTAGTTTATTGGCAAGAAGGGTGTCGGCTTTATTACTCTTATAATAGACGAGTTGCTTCAGTTTTAAAAGGTTGGATTGGGTACGTTTTAGTTCAAGAAGGTCTATGTGTTTTCTAAGTTTTGTGATTTGTTCTGTAAAGAAGACCAAAGGTGAGGTCCAGTTGGAGAGTTCTAGGCGGCGTAGTTCAATGTGGGACTGAGACAGGGACAATCCGGACTGCTTTTTCAGATGGGCTTGACGCCTAATAATGAGGCCTCTGATGGTGGCCTTAGCGGCTCCCCAGAGAGTGTCATCTCTAACAAGCTTGTTGTCATTTATTTGAGAATAAAACCTGCTGTCTTTTTGCTCTCTAAAGGGAGCGTCGGAGAGAACCTGATGAGGAAGGCGCCAGGAAAATTTAGACCCAGACTTTTCCTTCCCGACCATGGCTACTGTTACAATGTCATGGTCTGACCAGGAGCACAGAGATATTTTGGTGTTTGTGACTGAATCTAACATTTTTGTTCAAAAGTGATCCCCCTTTTGTCTCAGTATCTGGGGGATACAACCTGAAGGAGGGGGAAAGGGGGAGGGGAAGTGACCAGCTCAGACAGCCCGAGCCGGAAAGGGGGAGACTCGAGGGGGATCTCTGTCAAGCAAATTCACAAGTATACCTGTTAAAAAAAAAATGCACTAAACAGAGTATGTATCATTTAAATTAAAATGACTGGGTGTGGTGTGAGTGACCTGTAAGAGCAAGTTTGGGTTAGACAGTAATATTGGATAAAAGCTGGGTTAATATTATATGACCAGAATACTCTACAGTGGCGCAAACAAAACTAAGTAAAACACAATTACTACAGTCTGTGTATAGGACCACAGAGACACAAAAGCTGACGCATCAGCCGGAGTATAGGTAGAGTCCTCTGAAGCAGTGGAGATTGGGGTAACATTAGTTAGTGTGCAAATAATGAGTTATGAGGAGTAGACTAGATCCAGAAGTGCCCGGACAGGGGCCACCATTCAGAGGTCAAGGTATAATGGCCAGGCAGGATCTTGGGGCCTAAGTTAGTGAAAAATAAATGTGGAAGCAGTGTACTGTTTTTTGGTGCTCACAATTGCAGTGAGGCCTAGTAGAACCCAGAGAGCTGGGGGAGGGTATAATGCAGGTAAGCTAATATAGAGCTGCAGGCAAATCTACAGTCTAAAGTCCCAGGGTATGCACTAGTAGGTTTGTGCTAAGTTAATGATGATGTTCAGAAACTTAAGATAGGGTCAGGAGGCTTCAGGGACGTATGGTGTGAGAGTGTGCTATTATTGTCTAACTTAGGAGTTCCACATGAGTATAGGCCTCAGGGGTCCTGCTGACCGGTACATCCCCAAACACAGAAGAGATGTGGGGACTGTTTCTGGCCCTAGGACGTCCCAATTCTGGAGCTCCGGATTATCCCTCCTGCAAGTAGTTGGCTCCTCTTGATGCCCTGAGTACTTAGGCCCTATGTGTAGGCCCAAAATGGCGACCGTTCGCGCCACCTCCACAACAGCTGCGGTAGTGCTAATCCGAGGATGTTCCAAGGTCCTCAGAGCTCCACAGATATCCGGCGGACCTCCGTGACCCCCTCTCACTCCTCTCCTCAGGTTCTTCAGCTCTTTAGTCAAGGAGGACTATCGGCACTTCCAGGAGCACAGACGATGGTCATGGATCAGCCCGCCCTCTCCAGTCCTAGTCGCCGAATTTGTCTGCCAGGACGATCTCAGTCGCTCAGTAGCCCTCCGGGGTCACAACGTCAGCCAGAAGTGGATAACAAGGGGTCAATGACGGCTACCGGCTGTTCCCCAGGATGGTCCTCCTTCTCCACGGTGGGGAAATGCCGGGCCTGTATGCAGGTGAATATGCGCCTCGATGAAAGATGGGGTCGCTTAGGCAGGGATTTAAATGATATCATTATAGCCTCCGGAGCGGAGCCCCGACCCTCCAGAGAGATAAATCACCTGCCTTCTCAGTCTCTGTTGGTCGTAGCTGAGCGCCTCGCTATTTCAATGCTGGGAAGGAGCCCAATTACGGTGCAGGCCACTTCTATATCAGAAACTCTCACTTGTCGGGTCTAATGAGCTATATTAGCCTTGAATACTGCCTTTATTGTGGGCAAAACGCTCTTAAAAAAATGACTTTTGTGAGGTACATTAAGGAGAGCTCCTCACAGACACGTCTGCTCAGCTTGGCAGTAAACTACGCCCCCCCCTCTTGTATTATTTTTTTAAATTGAAAGCTCTATTTGAATCATGAAAGTAAAAAAAAAATGGCTTTATGTCCCTTTAAGTAAAAGCTGTTTAATTTAAAAGTGAAACTTACAGGTAGTGCGTGATTATGTTCAACTGAGTCCCAGAAATCAACCAAAGTTGGTTTATAATGCACAGGAACATTTAGATAAAGTGCTGTAATTAATTTTGCAAACCTTCTCTTCTAGGATGGAACAGAGAAAATAAAATATTTGAGTATCAAATCCCTTTAACCTTTCTGGCAGTTTAAAGGGACAGTCTAGTCAAAAATAAACTTTCATGATTCAGATAAAGCATGTCATTGTAATTTTTATCATGAAATTTGCTTTGTTCTCTTGGTACTCTTAGTTGAAAGATAAACCTAGGTAGGCTCATATGCTAATTTCTAAGCCCTTGAAGGTCGCCTCTTATCTGAATGAATTTGTCAGTTTTCACAGCTAGAGGGTGTTAGTTCATGTGTGCCATAAAGATAACATTGTACTCACGCCAGTAAAGTTATGTATGAGAGGGCACTGATTGGCTAAAATGCAAGTCTGTCAAAAGAACTGAGATAAGGGGGCAGTCTCAGGATCAGATACAAGGTAATTACAGAGGTAAACAAGTGTATTAATATAACCATTTTGATTATGCAAAACTGGGGATGGTTAATAAAGGGATTATCTATCTTTTTAAACAATAACAATTCTGGAGTAGACTGTCCCTTTAAGGCTCACGTTTTTTTATATCTATTCTAAACACCCTTTTCTGTCTTATGAGTAGAATTGTATTTCTGTCCTCAATCACAGATGCCTGTGATGATTTATTTTATCATTTACATCTTTCTTTTGGACCTTGTTGAAATGTAGGTCCTTTCCATGACAACATACTGAGGTATATTTCCCAACATTAAAGGGACATTAAATTTTCTTCTATTATTTAATTTGATTCCTTCTCTTGTTATCCTTTGTTGAAAGGTTTATCTAGGTGAGCTTAGTAGCACCAAATAACCTAGGTTCTAGTTGCTGATTGGTGGCAGCATATATATATACAGATTGTCATTGGCTCACCCATTTGTTCAGTTAGAAACCAGAAGTGCATTGCTGCTCCTTCAACAAATGATACCAAGAGAATGAAGTCAATTTGATAATAGAAGTAAACTGGAAAGTTATTTCAAATTGTATGTTCTACCTAAATCATGAAAGAAAAATTTTGGGTTTCATGCACCTTTAAGGCAGGCTAGGGTCCTCAGTGGAGCCACAGCAGTCCCTGAAAGCGTGGATATTCGCCCTGGCAAAAGAGCGAGCAGACCTAACAACCTGTGAAAATCCTGCAGGACAACTGGAAGGTCTGCTGAGGTAGGCTCTGTAATGTGCACATGTATTGTACATTGCATTACCTAGTGCAAGGGGCACGCTACATGTAGTTGAGTGGCGCTATTGGGCTCAGAGGGATTAGGCAGTGAGCCTGTGACACACTGCAGCGCAGAAGAGAACGGCTTCACACACAAGGTAAGTATAGTTTTAAGTGCCAAATTAGGTATTTAGGCATACAGGTGAAACTCGAAAAACTAGAATATTGTGCAAAAGTTAATTTATTTCACTAATGCAACTTAAAAGGTGAAACTAATATATGAGAGAGACTCATTACATGCAAAGCAAGATAGTTCAAGCCGTGATTTGTCATAATTGGGATGATTATGGTTTACAGCTCATGAAAACCCCAAATCCACAATCTCAGAAAATTAGAATATTGTGAAAAGGTGCAATATTCTAGGCTCAAAGTGTCCCACTCTGATCAGCTAATTAAGCCATAACACCTGCAAAGGGTTCCTGAGTCTTTAAATGGTCTCTCAGTATGGTTCAGTAGGAATCACAATCATGGGAAAGACTGCTGCCCTGACAGTTGTGCAGAAAACCATCATTGACACCCTCCATAAGGAGGGAAAGCCTCAAAAGATAATTGTAAAAGAAGTTGGATGTTCCCAAAGTGCTGTATCAAAGCACATTAATAGAAAGTTATGTGGAACGGAAAAGTGTGGAAGAAAAAGGTGCACAAGCCTGGAGAAGATTGTCAGGAAAAGGCCATTCAAAAGTGTTGGGGACTTTCACAAGGAGTGGACTGAGGCTGGAGTCAGTGCATCAAGAGCCACCACACACTGGCAGATCCTGGACATGGGCTTCAAATGTCGTATTCCTCTTGTCAAGCCACTCGTGAACAACAAACATCAGAAACGTCTTACCTGGGCTAAAGTAAGACGCTTCTGACGTTTGTTGTTCACGTGGTCCAAAGTCCTCTTTTCTGATGAGAGCAAATTTTGCATCTCATTTGGAAATCAAGGACCCAGAGTATGGAGGAAGAATGGAGAGGCACACACTGCAAGATGCTTGAAGTCCAGTGTGAAGTTTCCACAGTCTGTGTTGATTTGGGGAGCCATATTATCTGTTGGTTTTGGTCCACTGTGCTTCATTAAGTCCAGGGTCAACGCAGCCGTCTACCAGGAGATTTTGGAGCACTTCATGCTTCCTTCCACAGACGAGCTCTATGGGGATGCTGACTTCATTTTCCAGCAGGACTTGGCACCTGCCCACACTGCCAAAAGCACCAAAACCTGGTTCAATGAGCGTGGGATTACTGTGCTTGATTGGCCAGCAAACTCTCCTGACCTGAACCCCATAGAGAATCTATGGGGCATTGTCAAGAGAAAGATGAGAGACATGAGACCGAACAATGCAGAAGAGCTGAAGGCCGCTATTGAAGCATCCTGGTCTTTCATAACACCTCAGCAGTGCCACAGGCTGATAGCTCCCATGCCACGCCACATTGAGGCAGTAATTGCTGCAAAAGGGGCCCAAACCAAGTACTGAGTACATACAGTATGCATGCTTATACTTTTCAGAGGTCTGGTTCTCTAATTTTCTGAGATTGTGAATTTGGGGTTTTCATGAGCTGTAAGCCATAATCATCACAATTATGACAAATCACGGCTTGAACTATCTTGCTTTGCATGTAATGAGTCTATCTCATATATTAGTTTCACCTTTTAAGTTGCATTATTGAAATAAATGAACTTTTGCACGATATTCTAATTTTTCGAGTTTAACCTGTATGTGACCACACCTTATATATATATCCCTAGTTAAAGGGACATAAAACTTTAATTTCTTCTTTTGTGATTCAGATAGAGGCCTCTAGTTATCAAGCCATCTACTTACCTGCCTTCGCCGGCTGAAAATATGCACGCCTAAGTTCGCCTCACATCGCCACCGCGGACCTGAATACGCTCGCCAAAGTTATCAAAAAAGCTGTCAAAAAGCTGCGCACCAAGTACGGGGCGATGAGCAGCGGACTGTGATAGTTATCACTCATCCGATCTCGCTGCTCTTCGGCTTTTTCCCAGCTTTATTGATAAGCTGTCACTAAGCACCCACACTAAACTACACTGTTCTACCCCCTACACCGGTGCCCCCGGAGCCCCCCCGCAACTAAATAAAGTTATTAACCCCTAAACTGCCACTCCTAGACCCCACCGCAACTATAATAAATGTGTTAACCCCTAAACCACCGCTCCCGGACCCCGCCGCCACCTACATAATACCTATTAACCCCTATTCTGCCCCCCCTATACCGCCGCCACCTATAATAAATTTATTAACCCCTATCCTGCGGATCCCGGACCCTGCCGCAACTAAATAAATTGTTTAACCCCTAAACCGCCGCTCCTGGACCCCACCGCCACCTATATTAAACTTATTAACCCCTAATCTGCCCCCCCCTACACCGTCACCACCTATAATAAATTTATTAACCCCTATCCTGCCCCCCTACACCGCCGCAACCTATAATAAAATTATTAACCCCTAAACCTAAGTCTAACACTAACCCTAACATCCCCCTATCTTAAATATTAATTAAATAAATCTAAATAAATATAACTCTTATTAAATTAATTATTCCTATTTAAAATTAAATACTTACCTATAAAATAAACCCTAATATAGCTACAATATTACTAATAATTATAGTGTAGCTATTTTAGGATTTATTTTTATTTTACAGGCAAATTTAAATTTATTTTAACTAGGTACAATAACTATTAAATAGTTATTAACTATTTAATAGCTACCTAGATAAAATAATAACGACCGAGCTAAAAGAAATACAAAAATACCTGTAAAATAAATCCTAACCTAAGTTACAATTAAACCTAACACTACACTATCATTAAATTAATTAACTACAAATACCTACAATTAAATACAATTAAATAAACTAACTAAAGTACAAAAAATAAAAAAATATTACAAGATTTTTAAGCTAATTACACCTAATCTAAGCCCCCTAATAAAATAACAAAGCCCCCAAAATAAAAAAATGCCCTATCCTATTCTAAATTACAAAAGTTAACAGCTCTATTACCAACCCTTAAAAGGGCCTTTTGCGGGGCATGCCCCAAAGTAATCAGCTCTTTTGCATGTTAAAAAAAATACAACCCCCCCCAACATTAAAACCCACCACCCACATACCCCTACTCTAACCCACCCAAACCCCTCTTAAAAAAACCTAACACTAACCCCCTGAATATCTCCCTACTTTGAGTCGTCTTCAGCCAGCCGACCACCGATGGAACAGAAGAGGACATCTGCAGCAGCCGAAGTCATCATCCAAGGAGCGCTGAAGAGGTCTTCCATCCGATAGAAGTCTTCATCCATGCGGCGTCTTCAATCTTCATCCATCCGGAGCGGAGGCTTCTTCAAACGAGCCGACGCGGAGACATCCTCTTCCAACTATGCCTACCCGATGAATGGATAATCCTTTAAGTGATGTCATCCAAGATGGCGTCCCTCGAATTCCGATTGGCTGATAGGATTCTATCAGCCAATCGGAATTAAGGGAGGAAAAATCTGATTGGCTGATGCAATCAGCCAATCAGATTGAGCTCGCATTCTATTGGCTTATCGGAACAGCCAATAGAATGCAAACTCAATCTGATTGGCTGATTGGATTAGCCAATCAGATTGAACTTGAATGATGCAATCAGCCAATCAGATTTTTCCTACCTTAATTCTGATTGGCTGATAGAATCCTATCAGCCAATTGGAATTCGAGGGACGCCATCTTGGATGACATCACTTAAAGGAATATCCATTCGTCGGGTAGGCGTCGTTGGAAGAGGATGGCTCCGCGCCGGCTCGTTTGAAGAAGGCTCCGCTCCGGATGAAGATTGAAGACGCTGCATGGATGAAGACTTCTATCGGATGGAAGACCTCTTCAGTGCCCCTTGGATGATGACTTTGGCCGCTGTGGATGTCCTCTTCTGTTCCATCGGTGGTCGGCTGGCTGAAGAGGACTCAAGGTAGGGAGATCTTCAGGGGGTTAGTGTTATGTTTTTATAAGGGCGGTTTGGGTAGTTTAGAGTAGGGGTATGTGGGTGGTTGGTTTTAATGTTGGGGGGGTTGTATTTTTTTTAACATGCAAAAGAGCTGATTACTTTGGGGCATGCCCCGCAAAAGGCCCTTTTAAGGGCTGGTAATAGAGCTGTTAACTTTTATAATTTAGAATAGGGTAGGGTATTTTTTTATTTTGGGGGCTTTGTTATTTTATTAGGGGGCTTAGATTAGGTGTAATTAGCTTAAAAATCTTGTAATATTTTTTTATTTTTTGTAACTTATTTTTTTTATTTTTTGTACTTTAGTTAGTTTATTTAATTGTATTTAATTGTAGGTATTTGTAGTTAATTAATTTAGTTATTTTAATGATAGTGTAGTGTTAGGTTTAATAGTAACTTAGGTTAGGATTTATTTTACAGGTAATTTTGTATTTCTTTTAGCTAGGTCGTTATTAAATAGTTAATAACTATTTAATAACTATTGTACCTAGTTAAAATAAATATAAAGTTACCTGTAAAATAAATATAAATCCTAAGATAGATACAATGTAATTATTAATTACATTGTAGCTATCTTAGGGTTTATTTTACAGGTAAGTATTTAGGTAAGTATTTAGTTTTAAATAGGAATAATTTATTTAATTATAATGTAGTGTTAGGTGCAATTGAAACTTAGGTTATTTTTTATTTTACAGGTAAATTTGACTTTATTTTATCTAGGTAGCTATTAAATAGTTAATAACTATTTAATAGCTATTGTACCTAGTTAAAATAAATTTAAATTTGCCTGTAAAATAAAAATAAATCCTAAAATAGCTACAATATAATTATTAGTAATATTGTAGCTATATTAGGGTTTATTTTATAGGTAAGTATTTAGTTTTAAATAGGAATAATTAATTTAATAAGAGTAATATTTATTTAGATTTATTTAATTAATATTTAGTGTTAGACTTAGGTTAATAATTTTATTATAGGTTGCGGCGGTGTAGGGGGGCAGATTAGGGGTTAATAAGTTTAATATAGGTGGCGGCGGGGTCCGGGAGCGGCCATTTAGGGGTTAAATTAAACAGTTTATTTAGTTGCGGCGGGGTCCGCAGGATAGGGTTAATAAATTTATTATAGGTGGCGGCGGTATGGGGGGGGCAGTATAGGGGTTAATAGGTATTATGTAGGTGGCGGCGGGGTCCGGGAGCGGCGGTTTAGGGGTTAACATATTTATTATAGTTGCGGCGGGGTCCGGGAGCGGCGGTTTAGGGGTTAGCATGTTTAATATAGGTGGCGGCGGTGTAGGGGGGCAGATTAGGGGTGTTTAGACTTGGGGTACATGTTAGGGTGTTAGGTGTACACACTTCCCATAGGAATCAATGGGATGTCGGGCAGCAGCGAACATGAACTTTCGCTATGGTCAGACTCCTATTGATTCCTATGGGATCCGCCACCTCCAGGGCGGCGGATTGAAAACCAGGTACGCTGGGCCGGAAAAGTGCCGAGCGTACCTGCTAGTTTTTTGATAACCCCAAAAGTAGTCCGATTGTGCCGAACTTGCGCTCGGAACATCTGGAGTGACGTAAGAATCGAGTCCGGCGGATCGAAACTTACGTCACTATATTCTACTTTTGCCGGTGTGTAGGGCTTGATAACTTAGGCAAATCAGCCTCGCCACAAATACGCTGCAGAATTCCAGCGTATTTTAGGTTGACGGCTTGATAACTAGAGGCCACTGTGTGTGATTTTAAACAACTTTTAAATTTACTTCTAATATCTAATTTGCTTCTTTTTCTTGGTATTAGTTGTTGAAAAAGCAGCAATGCCCTACTGGGAGCTAGTTAACGGCTAGATTACAAGTCGCACCCTGACTGCATCACGCACGCAAAATGTTTTTTATTAGGCTCCCTTGAGCATCTTCAGTCTCGCTAGCCCCACCAGTAGCTGAAGATGCTCAAGGGAGCCTAATAAAAAACATTTTGCACGCATGCTGCAGTCAGGGTGCGACTTGTAATCTAGCCGTTAACTAGATCCCAGTAGGGCATTGCTGTTTTTTTCAACAAATCATACCAAGGAAAAGAAGCAAATTAAATAATAGAAGTAAATTTAAAAGTTGTTTAAAATTGCAAGCTCTATCTGAATCAAGACAGAAAAAACATAATTTATGTAAGAATTTACCTGATAAATTCATTTTTTTCATAGTGGCAAGAGTCCAAGAGCTAGTGACGTATGGGATATACATTCCTACCAGAAGGGGGCAAAGTTTCCCAAACCTCAAATGATTATAAATATACCTCACACCTCACTCATACTTCAGTTTAACGTATAGCCAAGTTAGTGAGGTGTAAAAAGGGTAAAAAGCATAAAAAAGAGGAACAGGATAAATAAAGTGCTTTATATATAAAAAAAAAAAATCATAACCCCAAACAATATTGGGTGAGTCTCATGGACTCTTGCCACTATGAAAGAAATTAATTTATCAGGTAAGTTCTTACATAAATTATGTTTTCTTTTATGTAAGTGGCAAGAGTCCATGAGCTAGTGATGTATGGGATATAATACCCAAGACGTGGAAGTCCACGAGTCACTCTAGAGGTAGGGATAAAATAAAATAGCTATTTTCGCTGAGAAATTAAATAAAAAAAATAATTATGTTTTCTTAAAAATTTAAAAAAAACTCAAATCATAGGCACTAGAAACAAACTGAGACAGCTGCCTGAAGAATCTTTCAACCAAAGGCTGCTTCAGAAAGAAGCAAACACAACAAAATGGTAAAATTTGGTAAATGTATGCAAACAAGACCAAGTTGCTGCTTTGCAAATTTGATCAACTGATGCTTAATTTTTGAAAGCCCAAGATGTGGCAACTAATCTAGTAGAATGAGCTGTAATACACTGAGGCAGAGACTGCCCACCTCCAAATAGGCTTTGTGAATCAAAAGCTTCAACCAAGATGCCAAGAAAATGGTAAAGACTTTCTGACCTTTTCTGGAACCAGACAAAATAACAAATAGACTAGAAGTCTTTCTGAAATCTTTAGTAGCCTCAACATAATATTTCAAAGCTCTTACCACATCCAAAGAATGTAAAGACATTTCAAGAGTATTCTTAGGATTACGACACAAGGAAGGAACACTAATTTCCCTATTGATAGTGTTAGAATTCACAACCTTTGGCAAAAATTTAAACAAAGTCTGCAAAACAGCTTTATCTTGATAGAAAATCAGATAAAGAGACTTGCAAGAGAGAGCAGACAATTCAGAAACTCTTCTAGCAGAAGAGATAGCCAAAAGAAATAAAACTTTGCAAGAAAGTAGTTTAATATACAAAGAATGCATAGGCTCAAAAGAAGGAACCTGCAAAAATCTTTAAAACCAAATTGAGACTCCAAGGAGGAGAAATTGATTAAAACTCTATATTGTATAGATTTCTAAAATCTATAATGTGCACTTACAAACTTTATATTGTGCTGACTCCTAAACTCTATATTGTGCAGACTCCCAAACTCTATATTGTACAGACTCCTATACTCTATATTGTGCAGACTCCTATACTTTATATTGTGCAGATTCCCATACTCTATATTGTGCAGACTCCCATACTCTATATTGTGCAGACTCCCAAACTTTATATTGTGCAGACTCCCAAACTCTATATCGTACAGACTCTCAAACCCTGTATCGTAGAGACCCCCATAATCTATATTGTGCAGACTCCCATAGTCTATATTGTGCAGATTCCCATATTCTATATTGTGCAGACTCCCATACTCTATAGTGTGCAGACTCCCATACTTTATATTGTGCAGCAGACTCCCATACTCTATATTGTGCAGACTACCATACTTTATAGCTATAAGATGGTAATATATATTTATACCTGCAAGGTTCAACTTGTCTTTATTTATATGTGTATTTTTTTTCTCACATACTTTTTGTAATAACATTTTCAACTATTTCATAATCAGAGCACTGAGGATTTCTGAATTTGGGAGGTACAATAGTGAGGTGGTACTGTTACGTACAATACAGAGGTGGAACAGTGAGGTACTATCGTGAGGTGGTACAGTTAGGTACTATAGTCAATACTTACCTTGCCCTGGGCGCTGATAACCCCCGCTACGCCACTGGAGGCAGGTTCAGTATGAGACATAATTGCAAAATTAGAAAAAAATTAAAATAAATTAATTCTGCAAATTTATATCCATGCTCCTATATATATATATATATATAAAACAGGCTTGAGAGAATGGGAAAGAGAGCAGATTTTTTTTTATAAAAAAGAAACTGATTCATAAAATGCTGCATGAAAGCTCTCTAAGAGTTTACTGAGAACTCTGAATGAGCTGGGGGAGGAGCTTATAACAGCAATTTTGGCTGGAAAATGTTGGCGGAAAAAATGTTGGCGGGAAATTTTAAATTTTTGGCGGGAATTTTTTGGCAGCAAACAAATAACACACAATGATGACACGTCATCCTATGACATAAATAGCATCATCACATGCATGACATGCAAAGCTGAAGAGGATTTTCTAATACACCTATCACTCTGAAAAGCAGGTAAGAATTTATACAAAAAAACTAAATATACCAAAATAAAGCCTAATGGATACCTCTATTATAGCTGCATAAAATGTGTCTTGAGTTATTTTGAGGGAACATCAAATTTACACTGTTATACAGGCTGTACACTCACTACTTTACATTGTAGCAAAGTGTCATTTCTTCAGTGTTGTCACATGAAAAGATATAATAAAATATTTACAAAAAAGTGAGGTGTGTACTCACTTTTGTGAGATACTGTATATACTCTGTGTATGTATATATATATATATATATATATATATATGCATCAGTGAGAGGTGCAGCCATATACCTCTAAGCACATTGGGCAAGCAAAGGGGCTGTTGTGCGTTCCTGAGAGAGTGCTTCTATTTATGCTGCTGCATATGTGTGTGTGTGTATGTGTATATATGTATATATATATATATATATATATATATATATATAAACAGTATCTAACAAAAGTGATTACATCCCTCACATTTTTGTAAATATTTTATTATATCTTTTCATGTGACAACACTGAAGAAATGACACTTTGCTACAATGTAAAGTAGTGAGTGTACAGCCTGTATAACAGTGTAAATTTGCTGTCCCCTCAAAATAACTCAACACACAGCCATTAATGTCTAAACCGTTTGCAACAAAAGTGAGTACACCCCCTAAATGGAAATGTCCAAATTGGGTCCAAGTGTCAATATTTTGTGTGGCCACCATTATTTTCTAGCACTGCCTTAACCCTCTTGGGCATGGAGTTCACCAGAGCTTTACAGGTTGCCACTGGAGTCCTCTTCCACTCCTCCATGACAACATCATGGAGCTGGTGGATGTTAGAGAACTTGCGCTTCCCCACCTTCCATTTGAGGATGCCCCACAGATGCTCAATAGGGTTTAGGTATGGAGACATGCTTGGCCAGTCCATCACCTTTACCCTCAGCTTCTTTAGCAAGGCAGTGGTCAGCTTGGAGGTGTGTGTTGAGGTCGTTATCATGTTGCAGTACAGTACAGTCTCCGAAGGGAGGGGATCATGCTCTGCTTCAGTATGTCACAGTACATGATTGCATTCATGGTTCCCTCAATGAACTGTAGCTCCCTAGTGCCGGCAGCACTCATGCAGGCCCAGACCATGACACTCCCACCACCATGCTTGACTGTAGACAAGACACACTTGTCTTTATACTCCTCACCTGATTGCTGCCACACCATCTGAACCAAATAAGTTTATCTTGGTCTCAATCGGACCACAGGAAATGGTTCCATAATCCATGTCCTTAGTCTGCTTGTCTTCAGCAAACTGTTTGCCGGCTTTCTTGTGCATCATCTTTAAAAGAGGCTTCCTTCTGGGACGACAGCCATGCAGACCAATTTGATGCAGTGTGTGGCGTATGGTCTGAGCATTGACAGGCTTACCCCCCACCTCTTCAACCTCTGAAGCAATGCTGGCAGCACTCATGCGTATATTTCCCAAAGACAATCTCTGGATATGACCCTGAGCATGTGCACTCAACTTCTTTGGTCGACCATGGCGAGGGCTGTTCTGAGTGAAACCTGCCCTGTGAAACTGCTGTATGGTCTAGCCCACCATGCTGCAGCTCAGTTTCAGAGTCTTGGCAATCTTCTTATAGCCTAGGCCATCTTTATGTAGAGCAACAATTCTTTTTTTCAGATCGTCAAAGAGTTCTTTGCCATGAGGTGCCATGTTGAACTTCCAGTGACCAGTATGAGAGAGTGTGAGAGCGATAACACAAAATTTAACACACCTGCTCCCCATTCACACCTGAGACATTGTAACACTAACTAGTCACATGACACAGGGGAGTAAAAATGGTTAATTGGGCCCTATTTGGACATTTCCGCTTAGGGGTATACTCACTTTTGTTGCCAACGGTTTAGACATTAATGGCTGTGTGTTGAGTTATTATGAGGGGAAAGCAAATTTACACTTTTATACAGGCTGTACACTCACTACTTTACATTATAGCAAAGTGTCATTTCTTCAGTGTTGTTACATAAAAAGATATAATAAAATATTTTAAAAAATGTGAGGGGTGTACTCACTTTTGTGAGATACTGTATATATAATATTCTAAGGACTCAACAGAATAAAGTGCTGATCCTCAATTCCTCAGTCCGGCCTTGGATTGTGCTATTGTGATAAATGTAATATTGTTTTCAAATAGTTATTAGCTGGATGAAATCAGAGATTGATACATGCAGAGGTATGTGTTGTGTACAGTATTTATATTCTTAAGGATTGTTGAGGGATCATTACCTTGTTTAGGGAAAATGTCCTCTGTCCTTTACTGCCTCCCAAAATTCCATCTTTTAAACATTCTAGTTGGCCTTGGTGAAAATTAATTATAAGTAAACGAATGCCGAATATGGCCTTAGGCAGCAGCATACGGCTATTTTCTTTGCTGGATTTATTAATGCCATTGATAGTAGTGAACAAATGCTGAATAATGAACTTTTGCCCATGCCTACCTTTTAGTACATTTTTTAACAAAAATAAATCATAAAGTATCTTGAAATTGCCTCTTCTATCTCAATCATAAAAGTTTACTTTAGAGTTTGTATGTCCTTTTAACCTCTTTGGTGCCAGAAAATCATTGCAGCCCTCTATGGCAGCCAAGGGGTTAATGTGACAGAGTTTACACAGAGCTGTAGGCTTTGAAAGTGCTTTACAGTTATTTGTATACATGTAAACATAGTTCACCAGTTGTGACATTGAATGACACAGACATAAATAGTCTGTCAAATGCCCTGACATTAACTAAAAAATATGCACCTGTGAGAGTTTGGGGTTAACATGAAAAGAGTCACAGCTGAGTATTAGACTAATTGCAGGGAGGAGCTTTTGTTGGGTTACTTTGTGGGTTTGGCAGACAGAGGGAACCTGAGAGTGAATCACAGCTGATTTCAGTTCTGCCGTGCCCTAAAGACATCAGTGAGCTGAGCGGTACAGTGTTAACTCGTGTCTGCAGCTTTTTGTTTACAGCTGGTGTGTCCAACCTTTTCAAATGAGCTGACACATTGGAATGTATATATATTTATATATACTGTGTGTGTGTGTATATATTATATATATATATATACTGTGTGTGTGTATATATATATATATATTATATATATATATATATATACTGTGTGTGTGTATGTGTGTATATATTATATATATATATACTGTGTGTGTGTGTGTATATATTATATATATATACTGTGTGTATGTGTGTATATATATTATATATATATACTGTGTGTGTGTATGTGTGTATATATTATATATATATATACTGTGTGTGTGTGTGTGTATATATTATATATATACTGTGTGTATGTGTGTATATATTATATATATTTATATATACTGTGTGTGTGTGTATGTGTGTATATATTATATATATTTATATATACTGTGTGTGTGTGTATGTGTGTATATATTATATATATTTATATATACTGTGTGTGTGTGTGTATGTGTGTATACAGGGAGTGCAGAATTATTAGGCAAATTAGTATTTTGACCACATCATCCTCTTTATGCATGTTGTCTTACTCCAAGCTGTATAGGCTTGAAAGCCTACTACCAATTAAGCATATTAGGTGATGTGCATCTCTGTAATGAGAAGGGGTGTAGTCTAATGACATCAACACCCTATATCGGGTGTGCATAATTATTAGGCAACTTCCTTTCCTTTGGCAAAATGGGTCAAAAGAAGGACTTGACAGGCTCAGAAAAGTCAAAAATAGTGAGATATCTTGCAGAGGGATGCAGCACTCTTAAAATTGCAAAGCTTCTAAAGCGTGATCATCGAACAATCAAGCGTTTCATTCAAAATAGTCAACAGGGTCGCAAGAAGCGTGTGGAAAAACCAAGGCGCAAAATAACTGCCCATGAACTGAGAAAAGTCAAGCGTGCAGCTGCCAAGATGCCACTTGCCACCAGTTTGGCCATATTTCAGAGCTGCAACATCACTGGAGTGCCCAAAAGCACAAGGTGTGCAATACTCAGAGACATGGCCAAGGTAAGAAAGGCTGAAAGACGACCACCACTGAACAAGACACACAAGCTGAAACGTCTAGACTGGGCCAAGAAATATCTCAAGACTGATTTTTCTAAGGTTTTATGGACTGATGAAATGAGAGCGAGTCTTGATGGGCCAGATGGATGGGCCAGATGGATGGGCCCGTGGCTGGATTGGTAAAGGGCAGAGAGCTCCAGTCCGACTCAGACGCCAGCAAGGTGGAGGTGGAGTACTGGTTTGGGCTGGTATCATCAAAGATGAGCTTGTGGGGCCTTTTCGGGTTGAGGATGGAGTCAAGCTCAACTCCCAGTCCTACTGCCAGTTTCTGGAAGACACCTTCTTCAAGCAGTGGTACAGGAAGAAGTCTGCATCCTTCAAGAAAAACATGATTTTCATGCAGGACAATGCTCCATCACACGCGTCCAAGTACTCCACAGCGTGGCTGGCAAGAAAGGGTATAAAAGAAGAAAATCTAATGACATGGCCTCCTTGTTCACCTGATCTGAACCCCATTGAGAATCTGTGGTCCATCATCAAATGTGAGATTTACAAGGAGGGAAAACAGTACACCTCTCTGAACAGTGTCTGGGAGGCTGTGGTTGCTGCTGCACGCAATGTTGATGTTGAACAGATCAAAACACTGACAGAATCCATGGATGGCAGGCTTTTGAGTGTCCTTGCAAAGAAAGGTGGCTATATTGGTCACTGATTTGTTTTTGTTTTGTTTTTGAATGTCAGAAATGTATATTTGTGAATGTTGAGATGTTATATTGGTTTCACTGGTAAAAATAAATAATTGAAATGGGTATATATTTGTTTTTTGTTAAGTTGCCTAATAATTATGCACAGTAATAGTCACCTGCACACACAGATATCCCCCTAAAATAGCTATAACTAAAAACAAACTAATAACTACTTCCAAAACTATTCAGCTTTGATATTAATGAGTTTTTTGGGTTCATTGAGAACATGGTTGTTGTTCAATAATAAAATTAATCCTCAAAAATACAACTTGCCTAATAATTCTGCACTCCCTGTACTGTGTGTGTGTGTATGTGTGTATATATATATATATATATATATATATATATACTGTGTGTGTATGTGTGTATATATATATATATATATATATATATATACACATACATACATACATACATACACCTACACTATATATTAGATATCTGGATTTGTAAAGATCTCAGTGTGCTGCACTTTAACAAGAATAACTGTGACCGCCTTCTTTCTAATTTGTTACGGAACGATGTGCACGAATGCACATATCTACTTTTATATATAATTATATATGGGGGGGTTTTCGGCAATACAATTAAAAATAAGTAAATGTACTTTCTGTGTCTCTCTCATATAATGTCAAGGGATAAAGAAACAGTTTAATTCACTACAAGACCTGACTAACAAATGGTGTAAATGGATGTGAAAGTCGGAAACTTTTCCTAAATCCAAATGAATGAACAGTTAAACGTTTTCCCATTTACTTTTGTAATCAAATTTCCCTATTCTCTGTTGAAACTTGTCTCTTTTTCATGAGAGGAGCATTATATGGCAGTTCTGTTTACATTAATGTTTGTAACAATGTAATACATATCATACTCAACTAACAACCACGCACCTGAGGCTACATCAGTATGCTCTCATGGGAAGGAGCTATGTTTTAATAAAGGATACCAAAAGAAAGAAGTAAATTTGATTATAGAAGTATTTTTTTTCAATTGTACGTTCTATCTAGATTTTACTTTAATATTCTTGTAACATGAACTGTGTTCCCCTTTGTAACCTTGTGCACAATCTGAATTGAACATCTTTCAAAACAATTATCTTGATAACACATTCAACAGCTTTTTCAAGGTTCATGTCTTTTTCGTAACTGTTTTATTTAGAACTTGAGATAAGAAACCCTTTTTTTAGCCAGGACTAGTTTGAATATGGAGAGCTGGCTGAGGGGGTCTGGTTAATATGGGGTGGATCCTGTTTACTATATGACTGTGACGTGCACCTCTCCTGATCAGACTGTTCAGGCAATGCTGTGACTGAGATGCGGGGATGAAAGGGTTAACAAACACTTCTAAACTATTTTAAATCTGGAAAGTACAAAAATCCATTTTATCATCACCCCTTATCTGCATCTATAACTCCAAACGCTGCCACCACAAAGCATAGTTAAAATTAGGAGACATTTGTCCCCTACTACACAGATTGAAATCTAAAAACCTAATTTGGCAAAAAAAAAAAAACTATAAAAAACCCCATAGTATTAATATTACCAGTCTTTTTTCAGTAATGTGGTTCAAATATTAGACAAAGGCAAAACTTAATAAAGGAAAATTTATCATGAGCAAAAAGTCACAGTGCAATTGTATAAGAAAAAAAAGTGTGGAGGGGCGGAGCCGGCCGGCGTCTGTGATGGCCGCATGATTTTTAGCTCCGGTTGAAGGAGCTCTTTCCTCGGCACACTAAGGGGACACCCGGGCCTCTACAAAGCTGGAAAAGCAACTCGCCCTCAAGCGAAGTAACGGAGCACCGATTGCCATGCCCATATCGCTAAAATAAAAAAGATTGGCGGCGAAACCAGATCCCAGAACTCAGCGGGCCTAAGTGCGCATCACGAATTAGGAAAAGACAGTACACGCGCCACTGCTACAAGGGGTAAGAGTGAGAAAATTAATGCCCCAATGATCGCACACCATCTTAGCAAATACCCCCTCTGAGTAAAAAGACCTGTGGCCCAGTCGATAGCGCGATAGCGCAGTTTGTACTAGAAACCGCCATGCAATATACTCCATATTAATATCAGTATAGGCCTCACCGGACAAGCCATCATTCACTGCTGGGGGAGAAAACACCATATCCCATGTACTTGCAACTATACAGACAGTATTGAAGACACAGTGCTGAGACCAACAACTGATTATAAAGTGCTATCTTTAAGCATGTGAACAGACTCTTACATAAATCATAATACCCAGCTTAAAACGACATCGATCTGCAGGGGCGCACAAGCCTAAAAGTATACAAACCATTACACTAATAATTGTGCTCAAGCAGATTGACACAGATCGGCGCAATACAACCAGTAAAGATACCATAATATACTGCATCTGGCTGTGACATTAGTTTATTTCTGTTTGGAATAATCAGTACTACTTTGAACTGCAAAGTGACTAAGCAAACTTATAGCTTGGGGATTGAAACTCGCCAGACCCATCAATATTGCAGAACTAGCAATGGCGTCCAGACGCACACCCAAACCAGAAAAAATATTAAAAGCCTAACAACTTCTAATGCAAAAATGGACAATTTTTTTAAAGTACTAGAATCCTCCATGTCAGCTACAACTGACCCAGCAGACACTGAGCAAACCACATCTGATGTAAACTCTCCTGCTCTCCTCACCAAAGCAGACATACAAAATCTGCCGACTAAAGCAGACTTTGCATCCTTTTTCACCCAAGTGGGGAAACTTATTAAAGAAGGACTAGCTGAAGTCAGAAAAGATCTCTCAGACTTGGGGGATAGAGTTCTACAGACAGAAGAAGATTTAGAGCAGTTTTCAAATACTACAGAACTCCAGAATCGTACCCTTCAAGTACACGATGACATGATACAGCAGCTTCAAAACCAAGTCGAAGATTTAGATAACAGAGGGAGACGGCAGAATCTAAGAATAAGAGGCATCTCGGAGAAAGTTAGTACCTCCCAAATCCAGCAACACCTACAGCAGCTATTTCAGCACATTCTACAAGAAGATGTTTCAACCATCCCTCTAGACAGAGCCCACCGGGCACTACGCCCGAAACCTGCAGACGATAAACCGCCTAGAGATATAATCCTGCGATTTCAAAATTTCAAAGATAAGGAGAAAATAATGGCAGCCTCACGGAAAGCACGCCAAATCCTGTTCGAAGGAGATACAGTACAAATATATGCAGATCTGAGTAACATCACACTCTCCAAGCGAAGAGAGGCGAAATACCTCACTACACACCTACAGGACTTAAAAATACCCTATAGATGGGGTTTCCCATTCTGCATTAAAGTATTACATAACTCCCAGATTGTCACATATAGCCACCCAGATGACCTCGAGCAATTTTGTGACAGCCTGAAAATTCCACCTCCTTCTATACGCTCGACACCCACTCCACAGACAGGAGATAACTCAACATCATCGATACAGAAACAACAGAGACCTACTTGGACTAGAGTCTCCAGGAAAACACACCAAGGGAACCACAAAGCAACCCACCAAGAAGAAGGACTGACATGAAAATAAAAGTCTTAAGAGACTGGCTACATTTACAAAAGATTATCACCCAGTATGATAATATGTCAAAAATTTAGAAATACCGGGTAACATACTTAGAAAATGTTTACTGCCTAAAGTTAGATATTAGTATTATTACATCAATCTAGATTGATGCTTACTGTCCACACCTTGCCCACCCCTAGTTTGGCCTTTCCCCTATAATTTGTTCAAGCCCCAAATGGAAATGCTCCATCATAGTAACTTTCCTTTTTTTTACTATGATCCCCCCATCCTATTTGAAATACTGTTTTAAGTATTTTTGTGTTATTGTTGGTTATGACGTATTTTTGTTAATGTTTTATTCGTTTTGCTTATATTCTTTATTTCTTCTAGCAGATCCTCATCCTACTGGGGAATACTATTCCCTAAACTACTTCTCCTTTTCCTCCTATCCTTTCTCCGGCAGAGACGAAACTGAAGGATACCTACAGCAGACAACCAAATTCAGGTACTGTGGCTTGCAGCATGTACACGATTACACAGAGTCGGTGATAACCCTCCTCACACGTAACATAACGCCATGCAGGATATATAAGCTACGTCACGCGAATATTACTACACATAGAACATATGGCAGTCCCTGATCTTTTATTAATCTCCCAAAATGTCAAAGGCCTAAATTCACCCACCAAAAAATCCATTGCCCTTAACTGGTTTCATAAACATAAGGGAGAGGTGATTTTCCTACAAGAAACCCATTTTTGCAAACATATAACAACAAAGTGCTCCTCTAAACAATTCCCAGTAGGATATTTTAATTCAGCCCCCACTAAACGGAATGGAGTGGGTATATTATTTAGACATAGTGTCCCCTTCCACCTTACCCAGCAACATACAGACAAGGAGGGACGATTCTTGATCCTAGTGGGCACACTTTACAACCGCCAAATCACTTTCGCAACATATTATGCACCTAATACAGGTCAGGCCCGTTTCTTCAAAAAACTAATTAGAACATTACTAGAGGTAGTACAGGGAACATTGATTCTAGCAGGAGACAGCAATGTGGCAATGGAGCCGCCGTTAGACTGCTCTAATAAAAAAAGTTCAGTACCCAGGAGTTCTTTGAGTGTCATATTGAGGGCTCTACGCAATGCAACACTATTAGATACTTGGAGGATACAACACCCCACGCAAAAAACATATACTTTTTATTCTAACCCCCAAAAATCATATTCTACAATAGACCACATATTCATAGACCAGAGCAGTCTACCCCTAATGAAATGCACAGATATATTACCGACCCCTTGGTCTGACCATGCGATGGTAACGCTATCTTTGGCCCTACCAGACAAACCCCTTACTAACCCACACTGGCGATTAGATGAGACGCTGTTATTGCAACCACTAATTAAAGATAAAATTACACGTTCACTTAAAGACTACTTCCTACATAATGCAACCCCAGACACATCCCCCGCTATAGTATGGGAAGCTCACAAAGCGGTAATTAGAGGGGAGTTCCTGAAACAGAAATCTATAGTGAAGAAAAACTATAACAAACAATACAACATGTTGATACAGCAACTCCGAGATATAGAGAGGTTACATATGCAAACCCCTACTAATGAACGACACATAATCCAATTAGCAAAGATTAGACGCGAATTAAATGAGCTACTTAACAAAGAAGCGCAAAGAAAGGCAATTTATCTAAATAAGTTATATTTCATAGAAGGCAATAAAGCAGGTCCACTATTGGCTAGAACCCTTAAAGCCCGCACAAACACTCAATTTATTCACAAACTATCACAGCCAAACACACCAGGAGAATACACGCATGACAGTAAAGCAATTGCAGAGGTCTTTAGAAATTATTACAAAAACCTTTACAATATCCCTGAGACCCCCTACTCCTCAGACTCTGGAGCAATAGATTCTTACATACAGAAAGCCAACATTCCGACTATACCCGAACACATCTCGAAACAAATGGAGGACCCCATATCCATCCAAGAAGTCATTGCAGCCATACAGAACACACCACTGCGTAAAAGCCCCGGCCCAGATGGCCTATCGGCCTCTTACTATAAACAATATCAATCCATCCTGGCCCTAATCTTTTCAACTCTCTTGACGTAAATGGTCTACTCTCTCCCAACCTCCTGGAAGCCCACATATCTGTCATACCCAAACCAGGTAAACCTCCCACAGAACCTAGTAACTATCGCCCAATATCCCTATTAAATGGGGATATAAAAATATATGCTAAAATACTGGCAAACCGGATCAGCAAGATACTTCCAACTTTAATTCATGTAGACCAGGCCGGCTTTGTGCCACTTAGGGAAGCCAGAGACAACACAATTCGAGTGCTCCATTTAATGGAATACGTTAAAACAAAACAGATCCCAGCAGTCCTGGCCTCCACCAATGCAGAGAAGGCTTTTGATAGGCTGAATTGGCCTTTTCTGCACAGTACATTAAGACATTTTGGGTTTGGGGAACTAATGATTAAATGAATTTTTCATCTATATAATGGCCCCTCTGCAAAGGTCCGCGCTAATGGGATCCTATCACACAGTTTTAATATAAATAATGGGACTAGACAAGGCTGTCCACTATCACCCATTCTCTTTGTTCTTACAATGGAGATTTTAGCTTGTCATATCAGGAAAAACCCAGACATACATGGCATCCCAATCGGTCCGGACTCCCACAAACTAGCTATGTTTGCAGATGACGTGTTGATCACAATGACTCTTCCCGACATCTCGCTACCTAACCTGATCCTAGAATTCGATAGTTTCAGTAAATTCTCACATTTCCATATTAATTATTCAAAATCGGAACTGCTAAATATCTCAATGACCCCCAAAACCTTTGCAGCTTTCA